>NC_079457.1:16980129-17280129 GCF_903798145.1 Danio aesculapii
AACAAAGTTTTAATAAATTTCTTTTGACGTGTTAGCAGTAATTGCTCTTAATATTTTGAATAATATACTGGTATATCATAGTATACATCCCATCCAGGTACTGACCGGTCACAGGCCTGCTTTGCTTCAGTGGGTGACGATGTGAGAGTTGCAGAGAGATAGCTACCGACAATACATGGGAAGAAACCCGGAAGTATAGGACAGCACTGTAATATTGCAGTAACATGCTTTGGAATACACTCCTACAGTTGTTGCCAAGGTTTCAAAATGCAGAAATGGTGTAAACATCACTTTAATATCATTCAGTAAGTTTAATTTAAACAATTAAAAGCAATTTTAAACAATTAAAAGCAATTTTAAACAACATCACAATCTCTGTAAGAGTAATACGCTTAAGTGTCCTCCTAGGCTTCAGTTCATGGCACCAGTTAAACACCGTGGGGACGCTTTCCTGCTTCTTCCTATGTGATCCGGTGAGTGATAAAACACGGCAGTCCTCTGTAGCACACCCTCGTGTTGTCTGTAATAGTGTTCTTCCGGTACTGAAGTTTTAAAACCGTCTAATTCCCGCTAACATTGAAGCGCCGATGTGTATCTGTGTTTGCACTCAGTTTACCGCTCTTTACCCAGTGCAAACACAGATACACTGAGACTGGGGCGTGAATCAGCCGTGAAGATCAGTCGAGTCATCAAGCATATCGCTCGTCTGTGTTTGTGCTTGGTAAACAGCGGAGAGTGAACTGATGACCTTCCCGCCCAATCACAAGCATTTCTGTTGAGCACGTGAGCACAATGGCAAATCAGCGCTGTTTTAAGAAAGTCATCAACAGTGCCTTAAATGTTAGCGGGATATTGATGTTTTTTCTTTTAATTCAGTATCGTGACAAGTCTAATATAGTGAAAGAATCAGTTCATTAACTCGAGTTTGATAAATAGCATCTAAAACGTGTGTTTGGGAAAGAAAACGTTAGCTAACTAGTGCTATTTCCCTTAACTTAGCTGAAAATGAGCTCTGATATCTTTTTTTATTTTCACCATTCATTCTGAACAGACCTTTGGGTCACTTGGAAGGCGGTGAAATGATAAATTTGTCACTTTCTCTTCGCTGATCAGATTTACAGCCAGGTTCACTACGTTCCAATGGAACTCCCAACGATTCTTCCGGGTTTCTTCCCACCGCAGCCTCGATTTCACTTTTAAAATTGGCGGCCGCGTGAAATCAGTCTATAGTGTGATGTGAGAAATGAGAATTTAAAACCGTAATGGTAATAATTTGTAATATTGTAAGTTAATATTATTTTATTTGTTTTTATTCCATGTTCATTGTTAGTTTTACACACATTAAATCTAGGGCTTTCTTAGACGCGAAGATATAGAACAACAAACTAAAATGCATCCCAAAAGTCACACTACAATAAGCAATAAAACAATAAATGAGCAAAGATATTACAAAAGAAATTAAAAAGTAAAATAAACAGTGCTTTATGGTTCTCCGGAGAGTCAAACAGTGTTCAGGAACAGGTAAATGTAAAATAACACTGTATGGTTTTCGTTGTATCAATAGTTCAATTAAATTATCTTTAATTAAAGTTACAAATTTTGTACATGTTTCTGCCCAAATTTCTCGAAATGCCTTTAAAGCACATGCAAATGATAAAGTTTCACTCTGTTATGGTTATACTTTGCAATGACTTCACAAATCTCATGTATTTTCAGTTGTTGTGCTGATTAACTATAATCCTAAATCATCATGGCATATCCTGCCATTTGACTATTGCGGACGCACACATTATTGATATCGATGCTGAAACAATATATTGTGCAGCCCTAATTTAGAATTATCTTTTTAAAAAGGGGAGACTTAAGTGACACCAAACTATGTATCAGGCCCTATATTTTTATTTATTAAAAGATAAAAGTTGGAAGATTGAGAATAAAATACAATTCTACTGTGTGTAGTTTTATTTATTTTTTGACATGTATTGCGTGTTACATTTGTCCTCTGCCCTGGTCAGCATTCAAGATGCTTTGAATACTTCAAAGAAAGCATGCAGAGGCACCTCGGACATCTGATTTAACAAGCGTCCAGCATCTGAAGTGGCAGTTCTCATTACAAGCAGATTCTTACTCTGATACTGGACCTGCCATTTGTTTCTCTGTGGCCTTTAGGTCCTCCTGGACGACCTCTGACCTTAGCACTTCTCACCATTTGGTGCTGGTGTACTGGAGGTCTCAATACTTGGACACACACAGACTATGTCTTTAAAAATATTTGACCAAAGTGTCCATGTCCAGTACATAATTTTGATATAATGCATTTGACAAGACATTGATGGTCACAGTATGTAAAGCTTGTTGAAATGACTAGTTTCGTTAAAGTTGTGAATAGTTATCGTATAATTCTGAGAAATGTAAATGGTTACAGTTGTTGATGTACAGTAGGGCTATACTGGTAAATAAGTTTGGTGGTTGATTACAGTACAGCACATTTTTCTGCATCGATGTGCAATCTTGGCGTTATCATTGATCCTCAGCTAACTGATGCACAACATTAAATTTAATTCAATTTCTATTGCTTTTTACTATGCAGATTGTGCCAAAGCAGCTTAACATAGTTACAAATAAATCCACAAAAATCCAAAACAGTATTTCAGATTCAGGAACATTCCTGCAAATCAGGCCGGAGAGTGGAGTACCTTCTTAAGAACATTGCACAGCTGAAGAACAAAGGCTTATACACTGCTTCATTACATCTAGATTGGATTATTGTAGTGCCTTGTTTTCGAGTCTTCCTGCTAAATCATTTGACAGGTTACAGTACATTCAGAACTCTGCCGCTCAAGTGCTTATTGTACTTCTCCACAGTACACAGTACACCTGTGCTTTCACAGATACACTGGCTTCCTCCTATCAATGCTAGAATTCATTTTTAAAATTCATATGATTCTTATTTTCTGTATAAAACACTACATGGGACTGAGTATTTTGGTTCTCTTTTAAGTGTATATACTACTCATTCACTCCAGTCTTTCTGTTCTCCGTTATATTTGTTGCACACAGAAATCTTGCACATTGAATGCAGTGTGTGTTAATTGATCTGTTGCAAAAAAAATCACAAACTATTCTGCGTCGATTTAAGGAATCAGGCTTTTGTTCTCCTCTCTCTTCCAAAAAGAAAGATGCCATTTTATGTTCATTCAATCCTTTGATTGCATGGAGAGGAAGTGGAGTTAACAAAAGAGCTGTGTTGTATTCCCCTGAAATTCTACATTTATTGCACGAAATCAGTAGCATGTGGTACTTTGCTTATACTTTAATACTTATTTTGTGGGAAATTGGTAGTTAACAACTAGTCAAAAATCAATAGAAAGTCTTGATCAGCTCTTCTTCAGTCTCTTCCACAGTTCTCGTTCACACAACATGCTCCTCAGCAAATATTGTGTAATCATTTGATTCAGTGCTGAACTGGCAAGCAATTCCAGCTACAGTGTTGAAACCATTGCCCATTGAGATTCTTTGAATTTTTCTGCATTTCTGATCTTTTCATGCATTTGTCTTTAATGGATGACCAGCCTTTTGAGGCACTTGAATTCGTCACCTTACAAAAATGCTATTTAAATAACAGGTTTGGATCAACCAGCTACTTTTATGTCTGTGGTTGAAAGGGTCTTCATCTGGGTAGGATGCTGTTGGAGAATTTTGTTGCTTTTTTTGTAAGGTGAAAACAGCTTTTCACCTCACAAAGTCATTGAAAACGTCAAAGTCTTCCGGTTAATTAAGGTTATACAGATAGTTAAGGAATTTACCACCAGGTTCCAGATTAACACCAACAACTGGGGTAAATGAAAGAGTTCATTAATTTTGATCAGTTTCTTTCAAAATATGTCATAAGGTTGTTGGTAACTCAAAACTGCACTTTTACTCATGTTAGCATAACTTTAAATTAGGACTAAGCAGTGATTCCAACATTTATGAAATTGTAGGTAGTTTTATATTGTATTTCCATGGTTTAGCATTACCATTATTACATTTTAAAGTCCATGTAAAATCTAAATTTGCAATGTTTATTTTGTTAGTGTACATAACTATTCTTTAGGTGAACATCATTCATTTTATTTTCGGCTTAGTCTCTTTATTAATCTGAGGTCGCCACAGCGGAATTAACCGCCAACTTATCCAGCATATGTTTTATGCAGCAGATGCCCTTCCAGCTGCAACCCATCACTGGGAAACATCCATACACACCCATTCACACATACAATATGGACAATTTAACCTACCTATACCACATGTTTTTGGACTTGTGGGGGAAACTGGAGCACCTGGAGGAAACCCACGCCAACACTAGGAGAACTTGCAAACTCCACACAAAAACAACATATTTTTAACCACTCCCCTCTTACCGTTACTTTGCTATGAGGGAATGATATGCAAAAAGAAAGCCCTGCCTCATGCTCCGTATTCCCTTTCAGTTAGAAGCTTCACATAGACTTTAATAATGTACAATCAAGCGTTCAGTCTAAAAAATGGCTAATTGAATTAATTCCTGATTATGCTTTTAGTTTAATCATACAACCTCAATGTAAGATTACAGAGCTATAACTTAAATGTCAATATCTGCTTTAATATTTATAGGTTGGGAAAACTTTATTAAATATGAGCACAAGTCTCAATTTACTCTCCTAGGAGAACCAAAGAGATGTTCGTTTCCAGCAGAGCTGAAATCACGTCCTCAAATATGTACTTGTGCATTCAGCCTTTGCAGCGGGTCTGCATTTGTGTTATGCTTTGCAGCGTACGGTGGCAGGTGTGTAAGAGCGAATGGCGATCTGAAGAAAAAGACGAACATGCATATAGATGCACACACATAAAGGCCTGCTTTGATATACTATACCAGGGAAATCAGAGGGAGGTAAAGTCAATCTAAGTGTTCGCAAACACACACACACACACACACATCCTTGCTCTGCGTCTCTGATCTGATTCTGTTGGATGTTTTCAGAGCTTACACTCACTTCCTTGTAAACATACCCACGGCTCCTGTGGTGCTCGCTGGCTTTGACGCACCGCCAGAAGAGGGCCTCGCTGTCTTCACGGAGAACATGTGCGCTCACACACTCTTTTAACTTCACATGTGGCCTCAGTGTGTGTGTGTTTTTAACCATGCATTCAGAACGGGTCCCGTTATATGGCTCTACCGCTGCTACGGATATAAAATCAAATCCTATTCAAACACCTGGAAAGAAAGAAAGGCTGGGAGAAACGTAGGGCACACCCAGATGATTAAGCGCCTGGCTGGTGCGGGGTTTGCCTCGGTCCACTGAACACACAAAATCCACACATACTCACCCTATACCCAATGACTTTATGAGAGAGAGACTTACTGACAGCTTCACTGTACTGAGTGTGGGAACAGCAGAGCAAACGGAGGAAAGCATACTGTGGAGGGAGGCTAGAAATGGCGGTTGTTAACATTCATGTCATTCCAAACCTGTGCGACTGGCTTTTTTTTGTTCTAGGTGAATGAAGATGTTTTGAGAATGTTTTGACTGCTTTTGAACATGCAAAAAAGTAAGGTTTACAGTGAGGAGGAGTTTAATGCTGAAAAATATACACAAATATGATCTTTTTAAAGTTTGTTGGATCGACTGTGTGCCAAGACTTCTGTGCTCACAGTATAAATTGTGTGAGAAATCTGAAGAAATAATCACCTAAAAATTAAATGTTGTTAACTTGCTCACTATCAGGGCATTCTGGATGTAGGTGACTATTTTTTTCTCTCTCCATGCAGTCAAAATTGTTTTTACATTACGTTAAATTATAATTAATTAGTTACTTTCACAGACCAATAGTTTCGCTTCATAAGACCATAAAGTGTCATTAGGAGCCATGGGTAATAATTATGTTTTGCCTGTGTATTTGGTTTTTGTTTTTACTTTCAAAGTGCCAGTAGTCATCAACATGCCTTTTATGAATTAACTGTATGAATCAAAATCATCTCTAATGTTCTATCAAAAATGTTACCTAAATACGTCTTAGATGTGCGAAGGGTGAGTAAACTGGTGGTAATTTCATTTTTTGGTCAACTATCTCTGTGGTTTAAGTGATTTGCTAAAATTTGTAATGTTTACCTCCATCGTAGATTTTCAAATCTTAATTTATTGAACGTCGCCTCGTGGTTCAATCTCTAAAAGCTAAGAAATCACTTTCCCGAACTCTCGCATTCAATCTGCCCAGTTGGTGGAATGAACTCCCTAACTACATCAGAACAGCAGAGTCACTTGCTGTCTTCAAGAAACGACTAAAAACTCAAATATTTAGTCTCCACTTTCCTTCCTAATCTGCAACTGCCTCTCTGGCTATACCACTAACTGTACTCTCTCAAGAAAAAAAAAAAAAAAAACATTACTAATGCTTTGCTTCTTAGACTTTACACACCTGAAACTTGCCTATAGCACTTACTCACTGCTGCTCTTATAGTTGTGTAAATTGCTTCCTTGTCCTCATTTGTAAGTTTCTTGGGATAAAAGCGTCTGCTAAATGACTAAATGTAAATGTAATTGATGTTTTTCAGAAAAAGTCAATCAGGTTTCAAATCCAATAGACCTTTTTCACATTTCCGGGTTTCTCATTAGCGAAAGGCATCATAGTTGGGTAAACTTAGAGTGCAGTGAATGGGACAGTACAACAAAATAGTTTTTTTACAATCCTATTTGTAGAAATAATAAAACTAAAACTCCTCTGGTGTTATCAAGACTTTGTGTGAGACTGATGACGACAGCCAGAAGAGAGAATAACATCAAATTTACTGTCCCGCCACATATATGCTGCATTAGAAAGATCTCGTATTAACAGCAGTAATTCGTTTTTTGTAATTTGATGCAAATATGATATTATACATACATACATACATACATACATATATATAAATGTTCATACGTTTTTTTTTATCTAAATATAAAAATTTTTTTAAGGATTTAAGATTATGATGACTGTTCAATGCATCATAACAGGCTTGTGAAAAAGGTTTATAGGACATAAAAGTAGTCCAAACATTTTCCAAAAAGCATATATTTTAGGAAAAATCTGCTGGAAGTCTTTCTTTTTTCTGAAAAAGTAATATGGCTTTGGTGGAAAAAAGCTTTTAAAGAATTAGATGAGGATTTTGTTGACATAATTAGCATATTTCGTACATGAATATTTTGGGTCTCAGAGTTACCTGTACAGCTACAAAAAGGGAGGTTGTATTTGGTTCACTGGACAGAACCTTTGGAGGGCTCGAATTTGCGACCGTTTTGGTTGCATATGTGTCAAATTTTATCTATTTGGGAGCTTTTGTGCGAGTGCATAATATTGTTCTCGCAGCAAGTGGCAACTATGCAAATGTACTATTGCAAAAGGACTAATATTGCAGCTCATGAAAAGATCAGTATCGCTATTAAGATGACGTATACAAACAATAAGTTATATGTCAATAGCATCTGTGCAATATCGGACACCACCCGTGAGAACAGCACAGTTGTAATCATTAACTTAAGTTTTATGCATGTCAAGCAGTGCATGCAGGGCCGGTGGGGGGCGTACATACATTTTATTTGTTTGTTTGTTTGTTTGTTTGTTAGTTTTGATTAGTGTTGGTTTCAAATGCAATGAATCTACTAATATAAAACTTATAGTAATGGTGCTCATAATGGGTGGTGAGACTAAATTTTGGCTGTTGCCAATGTTTGAAGTTTTGCAACCAAGCAAAAAGCTTAATTCTGAGCCCTGCTTTAATTCATATTGGTTTTGATTCATAATAATGAAGAGGTTCATAAGGGTAAGTTTCATTATCAGACTTATCTGGTCGTATTTATATGGAGTATTAGAGAAATGTTTGTTGTTGTTTGACTAACTGCGGTACAGTATACTGATACATAAAAAGCTCCTCCCTTTTCTTTAAAGGGAATGGGAGACAGCAACTCATTTGCATTTGAAGAAAAACACAACCTTCCAGTGGGATTGATCCGTGAGGTATTTTGAGTGGAACTTTACTGATGTTTTCTGGAAGCAAAATGACAGTATAGGACCCCTTTTACACTCATTTATTCATTAATTTAGTCATTCCTTCTGGAATCAAACCACAAACAATCTGGCTCGTAAAAATCCTCTGTTCCAGACTCAGACATCACTGGTCACACTTTAAAATTCAGCATTGGTACTGAATAAGTGTTGCAGGAAACTGTCAGTGGATTGGCAGGTTGATGCAAACTAATTTAATCTAGTTAAAGCTGGTAAACCACATACTTCAGTTCCATCTAAAGTTAAGGAGCTTTTAAAATCCTGGTTTGATTCCATCTTTTGTATGTTACTCTATGTAGCATTAGATCCAATAAGTTTCAGATTATCAAATATATAAATGACGTTTCACGCAGTCTCCAGTTTTCCACAGATCCAGATGACTGAGGTGTTGATGGGTCATATTTGGCTCAGACAGGCCTTGCGTTCCCCATTTCTCTAACACTCATTTTGTCCTCGTTTCTTTCCTTTCCACCCTGCACATTCCCCTAAAGCAGCAGCTGCGGCTGTCGGACATATGGAGAAAATTGAGGGAAGTTGAAAATAAAAGGAAAAATGTGAAATAAAACGTGTGAGTGGAACCCTCTCCTCAGGGCAGGGTAGACCTCTGCTGGCTCTCAGATCACACAAAACCTCTTTAATAACAGCAAAAGAATTGGTTTAAAATGCAGCAGAGAAATGTCAAATTCTTGGATAAGTTTGTGTTGCCATAACAATTAGATGATAGAATACATGCAACTCTTTTAATTTCTTTGAAACACTAATCAAATACATGCACTTCTTTTAGCTGCTATTATTTAAAAATGTTTTAAACATTTAGCCTTCATAATGTGTTTGTTCTGTTTTAGATATTGTACATATACCCTTTTATTACCATTAATTAATTGTTGGCAATTATTTTGAAGTGATGGGACCATTTAAATAGTTGTGTTCAGGACATTTTAGACCAAGTTTATATGAAGTTGTAGTAAAATAAAATCATTATATTTAGTGGTTTCGCCATGTCTAACATACTTTTTTAGACTGAATTTACACTTAAATTATCACTTTTTAACAGAAAGTGAATCTTTATTATATATACTAGTATATATATTACTTGAATATCTTTATAAGTGAATCTCAAAGTTCTTTTTTTTAAACCTTTCATAAAAATATTTATGTTGTTTTTCGTTTTTTTTTTTTTTTTTTATGGTATTTTTCATGAATGTACAATGAAATGCATACAAATAAATTCCATTAAATTCTGTTCATTTCCGTCTGATTAATATAGTATGTCCTTGTAAGTTTCCTATTTAAAATAAGGTTTCCCATCAATATTTAAATCATTTTTTACATGTATGTTTTTTGGTTTGTTCATGTAATTAGATTTGTTTTAAATTATAAAAACAGTAAATGTAATATAATATTGTAATAACATTTAAAAAGATTATTTATAAGAAGGCTTTGATCAAATACACTGCAAATATGTTGTTGAAAGCTTACATTGTTAAATCTTTTTTATTTACATGCATATTTTTTATTTGGTTCATGTAATTAGATTTATTTAAAATAATAAAAGGGGAAATGTAGTAAAATATGGTAACATTTAACATGATTATGAATAGGAAGGCTTTGATCAGACACAATGGGAATACTTTTAGTTGAAACCTTACATTACAACTGTTTTATTAACCAATGGTCTTCATGTCCAAACAATCCCAGAAAATGAAAATAGTTTACTGACCTTTATTACACTATGTAGGTTAAACAACATTAGTTTAGAAATTATGAAAATTAGAGATGTTGCTTTGCCAAGTCAATAAAAAGCTTAAACTGAAGTTCTAGAATGACTACTGCTGAAATAAATTTGTATTAAAGCTTAATGTAAAAATGGAAAGTAACTAATAAAACAGGAAAAAAAGCAAGTATTAAAACCTAAAAAAAAAAAATTCAAAACTAAAACATAAAAATGCTGTATTGCATTTTGTCACGATATAATCATTTGATTCCTGATCTTCAAATGATGTATTGCAGCGTTGTCACAATACTAGAATGTCCTAATGATATTCGATATCATTTTTGGTACCGTGGAGAACAAACTCTGTAACATTAAAGTATGCAAATTAAGTAAAAAGAGAAAAGAATAACTAAACGCATATAATGCTTATATCCAAGGTGCGAATTACAGGGGGGATTGGGGGATTGACCCCCCTAATTAACACTTGATCCCCCCCCGAAGGACATCAAAACAAGATGTATGGGGTGGTCAGCCCTTTAATAGTAAGAAATGGCTTTCTCTTATCTGTCTGATTTATATCTTAAATATTAGTAATTTAAATTATATAATATAAATTTACATTTGACCCCCCCCCCCCCCCCATAGCGGTTCATACCATTGTGAATGCATAATCGCCAGTCAATGCTAAGAAAAATATCATTCAACAATCTGAAACTGGCAGTTCTAGCGCATCGAAAGACATCTTAAGTATTTACAAAACACGTTTCTTGTAAAATAGGTGTTTAAATCTGCATGTAGCCTAAAAAAAAGAAAAATTAGACACATAATTTGTATAGTTTGACCTTAAGTAACCTCTAAAATAGTTACTAAATATCCCTCAAAACACTAAAACGTATACATTTTATTTATAATTGAGATCTAATTTTAAATACATACATAAATTTGATTAACTGAAGCATGTTTTACCAAACTACTACCTTAAGTAACCTCTAAAATAGTTACTAAATATCCCTCAAAACACTAAAACGTATACATTTTATTTATAATTGAGATCTAATTTTAAATACATACATAAATTTGATTAACTGAAGCATGTTTTACCAAACTACTACCGGAAAAGTTGACACCACCCGATCGTCAATGTATAATTCGCACCCTGCTCCTATCAGCCAGATACGTCAGCAATCATTGAGTCCAAAAGGCAATAAATTACAAAAAGAAATTAAAAAAAAAAATAAAAAATTTATATATATTAGTGCTGTCAAAATTAGCGCGTTAACGCATGCAATTAATTTGAAATGTTGCACGTGTCCGGCATGTGCAAAGAAATATGGATAAGACCAAGGAAGGACTTTTAGAAGTCCTTTAATGGAATTTGATACCGCATGTCAAATGGAAAGAAAAAACTTCCGCATTTCATGACTCGGGTAATCAACTCCTTTAATGTGATCAAAAAACGCTGTTTACATGGTAGACTCTTCATCAGCTTATTATCTTAATCATATTACAGTCGGAGTATTGGTGTCCACGTAAATGTACTCAATGAAAGTGCCAGATGATGTCGCAAGCTGTCAAAGACAGCGCATTTCTCTGCCTTTAGTTGAGTCCCTGCGCCCTCAAATGTTTCATTAAGTTTCACGTGTTTCCTCCTTTACACGAAAGTTTTGTAAAGCATCTGCTTCACGTTGCTGTGTCAGAATCCTTGCTGTACAATACAGCCATACTTTAGAGTGCTTAGTTTAAGCAAATTTGATGAACACGATCGTGCATGTTGATGGATTTGAAGAAAGTCGCTCGGGTGCGCTGTACTGCGTGCATTGTGTGTGTGTGTGTGTGTTTCCTATAACAAGAACAAATGGATGGTGTCCGTATCCCTCAAAGTTGTTTAGAATTAAATGTTTAGAGATAGTGTGACCAAAGTCCCTGTAAGAATTCTATAGTCTTTGGTGTGACACAACGCATACCTGTGCGCGTCTTTGATGCTATGATGCTTCTTACGACCTTGTCGCAGAACCAGTGGCACCGAAATTCATATGTTGATTCGGTGATTCTGCTTGTGAAAGACTGTTCTCACTCTCAGGTCACATCATTCAAAACAAAAGGGCCACAGTCCCGATAATGTCAACAGACTGTGTTAGCAACTGGCTCAATGGTAAGGAGGACTAAGCAAAATAGTTTCTACTTTTTAATTGTTCTCAACTCTCAGCTTTACAACTTTTCAATGAGTACAATTGTTTGCATTCAATACTTTATTATTATAATTTTCCAATTTCCATATTTGCAGTGCCTGTATTTTGGAATTTTTAGCAGTCCACTTAGAATCCAACATAGAAATCATTTTTGTTTGTTATTTTCATTGATTGTTTTGACATTCAAATGGCACTTACATGCCTGTGTTTTTATTTCTCTAATAAATCTGACTTTCAAGCTAACAATTTGAGGATCTTGATGGTTTATTTCTTCATGCATGTTGTTTACATGAAGAAATCTGTGTTACAAGTTAAACAAAAATTCTGATAAACAAACATATTTTGAATTTAAATAGTTTCTTTGTCTTGAATTTACATTAATTTTACATTTGAATAGCCAAAAAAGTTTCAGTCGTTTAATTGTGATTAATCGCGATTAATTGCTAATAAAAAGTGCGCTTAATTAGTTCCTTTTTTTTAATCGATTGACAGCACTTATATTTATACGTAATATATAAATTAGCGCAGTCATTTTATTTTCTGATTAAAACACAAGTGTTAAAATCATAATATTAACTATTCATCTCCCAGCTGGTGAGAAGAGAGACTGCGAGAGAGCCAGTATAGATACTAACAAAAAGCTAGATTGTATTATTTTAAATATTTCAGTATCAAGATATCAATATTTTTGACAACAATATGAGATGCTGCCAAATACTGTATGTTTGTCAGCCTTCCTGTGATTTAATCATGAAAACTAGCAAGACACTTCTAATCTAATCTCAGATTCAGAAGTATTTTATTTTATAGACATTGAACTAAAGGGCTGTTTTGCTAGTTGTGGTTATGGTTTTAAGTGATGAATTTGATAAAGATAAAGTTTCTTAAAGTCATAACAGTTAACATGTTAAAACCAGCTTATTTCAAGAAGCTGTCAACTGTAAATCCTTCCACCACAACAAAATTCCACGAGTTAGATTGATGGTTTGACCACTAGACTTAGTTTGTAGTGTCCTTAAAAATCATAATCCGGAAGAACTTTATTGCCAGGTATGTTCACAAATAAAAGGAATTTATTTTCGTGACAGAGCTTCTACAGTACAACAGAATTACAGAGACCGAACAAAAAACAGATAATAAATAGATTTTAAAAATAGAAGTAAGTAGTGAGTGCAAATAGACAAGTGTATGTACAGGTATATTACTATATAGAACATTATATGTGCAGCTGTTATGTGCATATTGGCATGTAAAGTATGTTGTTAAAGTGTATATGTGTAGAAAAAGTGTACAGCAAGTAGTGATGTTTGTTTCACAATACTATCATCACAATTACTATCAAAACTGAGATTATATTACTGAATGCAAATTGATAAAAGAAATAAGAGCCTAGCAGCGGCTCTCACATCTACAGGTGAGAGGTTAGGCCATGTTCACTCTCTCTCTGGTTTACACACACACACACACACACACACACATACACACACACAGGCAATCTGCGGTTTCTCAGCAGGATGCAGAGATTATTTTATCACTGCAGGATTCCAGGACATTCCTGCTGGACTTCCGAGAGTTGGTGGGATAAAAGTGTAAGCGCGTCCCGCCGCTCTGACTTGGGTTTCACTCCCTGGGCAACGCTTCGTTTGGCCAACAGGCTGCGGGCCCCGGGCGGTGCTGAGCGGCAGGTTTTTTAAAAGGCTGGAGTGTATTTATAGTTCTTTCCCAACATCACTGTTTAACTCCAGCACAAATACATTACAAATTCACACTCTCCCGGTGTGCTGAACACACACATGCACACAAACCTCAAATTTTTACATACAATCAGCGCAGGGTGAAAAGAAGAGAAGAAAAAAAATTGTGCAGTGTGTATTTGTGATTGTGTGTTCCGCGGAGACAGGAAGAGCGGGAGACTGAAATGGCGAGAAATTCTGCAAACCTCGATGGGCTCCTACAATAACAATATTAAAGTTTTAGGCCCTCTGATCGTTCTCCATTTGCACATCAACCCTTTTCAACTGGGTAAAATGAGTCCGCTTCAAAGGCACAGTGCAGATGAATAAAGGCATAGAGAGAGAGCGCTGACCCAGCAGTGTCAAACAGAACAACACTAGACTTCACCTCTGACTCCATGCTGTTCACTG
This sequence comes from Danio aesculapii, assembly GCF_903798145.1. Lineage (NCBI taxonomy): Eukaryota > Metazoa > Chordata > Actinopteri > Cypriniformes > Danionidae > Danio > Danio aesculapii. The sequence continues at coordinate 16,994,238 of NC_079457.1, forward strand.
CCATATACAGGATTTCAGCGCTGAATTGTTATAACAGAATATAATAGAATAGAATTATATCTAGTGCTGTAAAACAGAACATGTCAGTTATGAGGACTGTAATAAATTAGAACCTCCTGAAATGGATTTGCTGGCATTAATCAATTAGAATTCTGGACAGTGGAGCACCTATTCTATTCTACTCTACTCTATGTTTAGTTTACATTACATTCTTTCACGGTGTGCCTAACCTGATCCAATTCAGAACAGTTGAATTTTGACTATTCTATTCTATATTTATTTACATTATATCGTCAAGTTCTGCCTAACTTGATCAATTCTGAACAGTTTAATTGATTATTCTATTTTATATTTGTTTTACATTCTGCCAAGTTCTGCCTAACCTGATCCAATTCAGAACAGCTGAATGCTAATTATTCTGTTCTATTCTGGTATATATACTATTCTATTCTATATTTATTTTAGATTACATTGTCAAGTTCTGCTAAACCTTCAGAACAATTGAATGTTGAATATTGTATTCTATTTAGTTCTGTTCTTTTACATTCTGCCAAGTTTTGCCAAAAAAGGTGGACATTCTATTCTATTGTATTTATTTTGCATTACATTCTGCTAAACCTGATCCATTTCAGAACAGTTGAATATTGGTTATTCTGTTTTGTTTTCTATTCTATTCTATTCTATTTATTTTACGGATTTATTTTATTAAATATTCTATTCTAGTGTATTCTTTTGTATTAATTTTACATTACATTATTAATAGAAGTTCTGCCAAACCTGGTCCAATTAAGAACGGTTGAAAGTTCTGTTATGTTCCGTTATTACATAATACTTTATTATATTTTTTCTATATATTTCTCTAATCCAGTTCAGGACAGTTTAATATTCTATTCTATTCTATTCTATTCTATTCTATTCTTACTCATTTCTATTCTGTTTTGTTCTATATCACAGTCCTGTCATATGCAGCTCTGTTTCAGTTCAGGACAGTTAAATGTTGATTCTATTCTATTCTGTTCTGTTCTGTTCTGCTGTTCTTAGTCACTGCTGTCCATATTGTACCTAAACAATGGTTTTAAATAGATTTATGTATTTTAATAATTTTTTAGATTGCATCTGTTGGTGAAAGTTGTGTTATAGTCAGCACAATTTGTCAATCAGCTTCTAGCGTGTGTTGTGCTGGCTGGTGTTAAATGATGGTCATGGTTAGTTGGCTGTGAGAGGAACTGGACCGAATCGGTCAGTGAATGAGGCTAGCTTTCTGTGAACACACACACGCACACACACACACACACACACACACGTAAAAAAAACACACTCTTAACATAATATATACTCAAGAAAGAGCTGAGGACAGATCAACACCTTAAAAAACACAATGCTTTACACAGGCTCTAATTGAGAAGTTCAGAATCAAATGACTATGAAACATTAATAAGGTTAAATTTAGATTATTAATGATTCATAGCCCTTTATAAGGCTGTTTTTTATGTAACCATAGAGCACTCTCCATCTATTGTAGGCTTTATTGTTGTTTTTAGTTTTTGAATGCGTGTCCACAGTTGTTTACTGTCATTTCAGAGTAATAGTGATTGGACCACAACAATTTAAATTTTAAATACTATTTAGGACAACTATTTCACAAACTACGTTGCTTCTATACTGTTCCAAAATTGTAGTATAATAGCAGGGTGTGTGTGTGTGTGTGTGTGTGTGTGTGTTTGCCTAAGGGTGTATGTCCACTGAAGGTTTTCTTTTATTCTTGAGCAGAGTGTTAATTTTTTCTGTTGTCAATAAAAAACACGTAGGGCCCTATCATACACCCAGCGCAATAGGGTGCAAGACAAGTTTGCTACGTCATTGCTTTTTCAAACCAGCACAACCCAAATTTTTCCATTTTTCACCACGTTGTTTAAATAGCAAGTCCATTTGCACCACTTTGTGGACTCATGGGTGTTCCAGTCTAGAAAAGAGGTGTGTTAAGGCGCATTGTTGGCACGTTGCTATTTTGAGGAACTAAAATAGACTGTGCAATAGACCAGCTGAAAGCAGGTCTAAAGTCCAGCGCAGAGTGTGTTAGTTATGCGCCTTGCTTACACATTGCTTAAAACAGTACAGCAATACACAAATATCTTTACAAATGAAAAAGAGTTAAAAGATTAAAATATTACAAGAATTATCATTTTCTACATAAATATAAAAACCACTGCTTTCATCTCGGGGGACTTTTTTTCAGTTTATTCACAACAGCTTGCTTTTGTATAATAATAATAATAATAATTATTATTATTATTAGCAGTATTATTTATTATAGGCATATTTTTATTTGTTATATTAAACACAAGCTTATATTTGTCAGGTTTGGACCATATGGGACGTAGAACGAGTGTTTGGATATAACTTTTTGATCACACTTCGTTATTATTGTTCATTTATTCATTTGCTGGAAATTAGAACTGAATTTAGAAATAGTTTTGAAACAATTTTTTGCGCTTAACAATGAAATTAATTATGTAGGCTAATGGATGTGTTCAGTGGAGTGTGTACAACAACGTTTCCTTATACACGAAAGAGAGAAAGTCTAGGCCGATTGGAGGAGGTTCGTTCTTTATCCTCACGCTGCAGATGGTCTGTTTACTGTTTTCTTGCTAGTGAAGCATTCAGTTCTTACACTTACAAAGTTTGTCATGTAAATATTAAATGCGCCAGGGCGTGATGCTACTGACTCTTAAAGGTAATGGGAGATGAGACTCTGATTGGTTTATTCTTAAAACACACCCATAACTCATTAAGAGAATAAGCACAACCCTGTTAGACCATGCACCGCGGTGCAGAGCGTATTTATCTGTCCTTAAAACAGCAAAAGTGGATTTGGACCACCTTTAATGCTTTTTCGTTAAAATAGAGCCCTTAATGTTTTTAGAATGCCAGCAGCATATCAAAGCATTAAATGTGCTTTCTGTTCCAAACAGTTGGAGAAGCACTTAAAGCTGAGCGTTTTTACAGGAGCGCTGACATTTTCAGAGCTTCGGTGGACACCTGCCCTAACATCACTAAAAAATGATGATAATTTAAGGATCCAGAATCATCATTCCCATTGTTGATTTAGAACTATGACATTATTTAGAACAACCCATGCTTTATTCTGGTAATGTGTAAGGATTAAGGAATAATTGATGACGACCTTTTGAATGATTAGAAAAATAATGCACATATTATATTATGCAATATATTCTAATAGTTCAGTAAACTAAAGTCAATTATTCCACTTTTACTATGGTTACCACACAAAGACACTGGTCAAAGGATGTATTTTTCAGGTTTTTGTCTTCAAACTGCTCCTCTGTGGGACTAATTTCTTACTGCTTCTTACAATGCTTTCTGTTTTGTTTTGTTTTGATTTTGACTTTGACTGAAATAACTCAGCATAGTTTGAGTATTTAACTGAAATAATTCAGCATAGTGACATGGAAGTGTAATGCAGTCAAGATCTACCTGGAGCTACTTTAGCTGTGCGGTTTTCTGAAAATAGAATGTTCATCGGCCAATCAGAATCAAACATTCAACAGCCTTATAGTACAAACATGGGTTAATTATAGATATATTATAATACAAGTATCCTTCACACAAGAGCTCTCTCTCTCTCTCTCTCTCTCTCTCTCTCTCTCTCTCTCCTCTCTCTCTCTCTCTCTCTCTCTCTCTCTCCTCTCTCTCTCTCTCTCTCTCTCTCTCTCTCTCTCTCTCTCTCTCTCTCTCTCTCTCTCTCTCTTTCTTTCTCTCTCTCTCTCTCTCACACACACACACAGGGGCGGTGTGGCCAGGCTTGGTCAGAGTGACACATAGTAAAGTTTTACAGGTGCAGTGAGGCGGGTAATTGGTGTGTTAATTCGTCCACGAGCGATCAGTGCAGTCTAATGAAATTTCCACTGGTGTTCTCTTACATCCTGCAGGTCAGGAGGCAACTTCCTGTTTGGATAAGAAATGCTTTAAAGCGAGTGCGCAAGGAGAGAGAGAGAAGGGCACACTTTGACTTTCAGCTGTGCTGGACTGGGCTGAGGGTAAAGGGGATGGATGGAATTTCAATTTGCCGCTAACCACCCGCATAACTACCTACATACACACTCTGACACACATGCTTCTGGGATCCCCTGTCTGCAGGGGTGCAAAAGATCATAACAGGAGAATTTCAGCAAATGTCTAAGAGTCCCTGAGAATCCGTTCAATTAATGTTGCAGGTGGACAAATGCACCTGAGGGCTCCACACGTGTGCTATATTTGACCCTCAAATTTTTTTTTACAAGATTCTCAGATTGAGCTGAGTGATGTGGCCAAAAAATTTGTGATTTATTTATTTATTTATTTTTATCAGTTGATATTAAAAGTTATCACAATAAATATCTAATATCTATTTTAACAATGTAGACGCAAAGTCTAAAGTGTATAGCTCAAAAGCATTAAGAGTCCACTTTTGCTATTTTAAGGATGGAAAAATATGCTCTGTGCCACAGCCCATGGTCTAACAGTGTTGTGCTCAGTCTCTTAATGAGTTATGGGTCTGTTTTAAGAGTAGCGTGCATTAAACCAATCACAGTCTCATCTCGCATTCCCTTTAAGAGTCAGTTGCGTCATGCCATTGCGCATTTGCTATTTACATGGTGAACTTTTGTTTATTTTAAAAAAATATATATTTTAAGCTTTTTTCATATATATATATATATATATATGTATATATATATACACACACACACACACAGAACAAGAACAAACATTGGCTCATAGTTTAGACATACAAAAGACAATGTAAAAGAAAACAAAAAAGAAAAAAGACAAAAAAAGCACCCATCATAGTCACAAAACATACATGGGAGACACTTTGTAAGTGGAAAAACTGAATGCTTTAACGGCGAGAAAACATTTAAACAGACCATCTCCAGCGCGAGGATAAAGAATGAGCCTCTATTCGGCCTATTTACTTTCTCTTTCTCTTCACTTTACTCTTTAACTTTTATGTGGGTAAGGAAACGATGTTGTACACTCCACTGAAGACATCCATTAGCCTACATATTTAATTTAGTTTAAGTGCAAAGATTTGTTTAAAAGTTATTTCTAAATTCAGCTCTAATTTCCAGAAAATGAATAAATGAACAATAATAACAATGTGTGGTCAGAAAACTGAGTTATATCCAAACACACGTCCTATTCTTATGCCCATGGTGATGCATGCGTCTCCAAAACGCGACAGGCGGACAAATCTAGGCTTGTTTTTATTAAAACAAATATAATTATGCATATAATAAATAATACTGCTAATAATAATAACATTATACAAAAGCAAGTTGTCATGAATAAACAGAAAAAAGCCTCCTGAGATGAAGGCATGGAGGTAGTGGTTTTTATATTTATGTAGAAAATAATCATTTTTGTAATATTTTAATCTTTTAAGTCTTTTTCATTTCAGCATGCTGTACATCCTGTGTGTATTAAGCAATGTGTACGCGTTTAAGGTGCACAAAGCAGAGCAAATGGATTTGCTATTTAAACAACATGGCGCAAAATGGGAAAATTAGGGTTGCATTGGTCTGAAAAAGCATCACATCACGCCAAACAGGTCTTGCGCCTTATTGTACCGGTCTATGATGGGCCCCAAATCTCTATTTCATTCATGTTTAATGGCAGATTTTTGCATCTGAATGAAAGTTGTTAATTTAAACTACTTTTTTGTTGTCAGAACCTTTACAAATCTGTATTTATTATGATTTATATTTTGAGGAAAAGTGTTGTATAAACTTAAAATATGTTCATAGCCTTTTCTCTTTAGCGTAGTTTCTTATCAGAGAAGTACATTTTTGTTCTATATGTTCTAACAGGTGATATCAAGTCATAAAACAGGACACAGTGCAGATTTTAATTTAAATATTCAGATTTTAAATGTATTAAAATTAAATGTTGTTCATGATATCATTGATTTTAGAGAATCATAATCATAGGTGAAAACACACATACAGCATATATTTATATAAATGTTATATATAAAAATAAATGTTACTCCCCTCGAGATGAAACCAAGGCTCAAGTCATTCTTGATTTTTAACTGACCATTTTGTGGACATGAGTCTGTCGTTACTAGTACTAGGTTGGACCCAATTTTGCCTTCAGAACTGCCTTAATCCTTCTTGGCAAAGATTCAACAAGGTACTGGAAATATTCCGCAGAGGTTTTGGTCCATATTGACATAATAGCATTTCAGTTGCTGCAGATTTGTTGGCTGCACATTCTTGATGCGACTCTCTCGTTCCCAAAGGTGCTCTATTGGATTGAATTCTGGGGACTGTGGAGGCCAGTTTATGACATGGTGCGTTATCCTGCTGGAAGTAGCCATCAGACGATGGGTACACTGTGATCATAAAGGCATGGATAGGTCTTCAACAATACTCAAGTAGGCTGTGGCATTGACAAGATCCTCAATTAGTACTAAAGGGCCCAAAGTGTGGACCCAGCACCAGCCTGAATAGTTGATCCAAGGCAGGATGGATCCATGCTTTCATGTTGCTGATGCCAAATTCTGACCCTACCATCTGATTGTCGTAGCAGAAATCAAGATTCATCAGACCAGGCAACTTTTTCCCAATCTTCTATTGTCCAATTTTGGTGAGCCTGTGCGAATTGTAGCCTCAGTTTCTTGTTCTTCGCTGTCAGGAGTGGCACCCGGTGTGGTCTTTTGCTGCTGTAGCCCATCTGCCTCAAGGTTGGACGTGTTGTGTGTTCAGAGATGCTCTTCTGCATTTCTCAGTTGTAACGAGTGCTTATTTGAGTTACTGTTGCCTTTCTATCAGCTCGAACCAGTCTGGCCATTCTTCTCTGACCTTTGGCATCAACAAGGCATTTGCTCCCACAGAACTGCAGCTTACTGGATATTTTCTCTTTTTCTGACCATTCTCTGTAAACCCTAGAGATGATTGTGCGTGAAAATCCCAGTAGATCAGCAGTTTCTGAAATACTAAGACCAGCCCGTCTGGCACCAACAACCATGCCACATTCAAAGTCACTTAAATCACCTTTCTTCCCCATTCTGATGCTCAGTTTGAACTGCAGCAGATTGTCTTGACCATCTCTACATGCCAAAATGCATTGCGTTGCTGCCATGTGATTGGTGGATTAGAAATTTGTGTTAATGAGCAGTTGGACAGGTGTACCTAATAAAGTGGCCGGTGGGTGTATATTGACCACATTAAAATGTTAAAAATAAATAAATAATTTATTTTCAAGTTTATACTCAGATATATATTCATTCATATCCGATTTATTGTTCTCACTTTATTTAGAAAATGTAGAAATATAAGTAAATATTGAAATTAAAAACCCTTGTCAAAGACTAACGATTACAGGCCTAACATAAAATATCTGTCTGCATCCTTGTCGTGGCATGTAAGTTTGCCATCATCTAAATGAAGAACAAGATAAACAGATTATTACCAGAAACTGCTTTTTGCAGCACCACATAAATAATGATAATATGTATATATTTAATTTGTATATATAATATATATATCGTCACAGCTCTATGACTGAGCGAAACAAGCTTTCATTTTGAGGTTGAAATTGGACTTGTCACCAAATCACTCTCAGAATCAGTGTTTGTGCGCTTGTGTGTGATCATCTGAGAGGAGTTGAGAGGCTCCTGTTGAGAAGACATATGTGTAAGAGCCTGACATTCGACACTTGACCTTTGGGTGGAATTTAGACCCACACAGTCCAGCTGCTGAGGAGTGATCATTGCCACTGTTGCACTGCCTCAGTATTGATTGATACTGATTGATGGCTTGCTCTGCTCTTATGCCAAAGACAATTATATGTAGGACGAGACGATGTACTTGTTGAAAGTGCACTCAAAAAATGACGTTGACTGCTTGTTCAAACTACTTATTTCTGTTTCTATTCTTGAGGTGTTTTTTTGGGACAACTTAACTTAATTCCTGCATGCTGTCCCAACACAAATCAATTGTGTGGAACCCAGAATTTTTTCCAGTGTGAATTAGAAAAATCATAACGCTTCATATAGTGGCTTAGGAAAAGAAATCTGACCTTTTAGTTAGAAGAACCAGTCATATTTATTTATAGTTTGTAGAAAGATATGCAGTCTAAAACAAATTCTGGCACATATACTTTACAATTATTATAGTTATTATTGTGATTTTATTTTGCTTATTTAAATTCTTTATTACTTTAAATTGGTAGTTTATATGTGTAATGTATGACATATGAAATGCAAATATTTAAGGTTACTTTAAAATAGTTAATATAACTATTACTTATGAAATCAGATCTTTTTTTTACATTGTTTTTATATGCTAATATTGTCAAATTTCACTGGGTAACAATGAAAAATGTATTGGTCTTATCTAATGGTTATTTTTCCATTTATTAATACTATTATTTTATTAAATGTATTCATTATTAAATACAATGTTAAAATTGTTATGTATGTTTTTGATATTCAACACCACAAATGTATTGATGTAAAATAAATAGTAATGTATAAGAAATAAAAATAAACCCAGAATAATATATATATATATATATATATATATATATATATATATATATATATATATATATATATATATATATATATATATATATATATATCATAGTTTATATCTGTAATTTATGAAATCTGAAATGCGATTATTTATAGTTACTTATTATAACTGTTGCTTACAATCATATCTTCTTTCACTATCATTGTTTTCTTTACATGCTAATATTGTCAGAATAGACTGGGTAACAATGAAAAAGGTATTAGTCTTGGCTAATGGTTATTTTGTTTTATTAATACTATTATTTTATTAAATGTATTCATTATTAAATACAATGTTAAAATTGTTATGTATATTTTTGATGTACAACAACTGAAATGTGTTGATGTAAAATAAATAGTAATGTATAAGAAATAAAATTTAACCCAGATTAATATATATTATAGTTTATATAGTTTATATCTATAATTGATGAAATATGACATTTTGACTATGTAATGGTAAAAATAATGAGATTAATATTATTAAACATTATTTTTAATGCTTTGGACTGTTGGAATTTCGTTGCATTGACGTAGACATGAATAAGTGAATGATGATAATATGTTCTTTTCCTGTGCAATAGAGAATATGCTTTTAAAGGTGAAGGAAAATATTTCATGTGTGGTTAATTACAGTATATTGAAATGAAAATGACATGTTTTTAACTATTGAGTGGTCGTCTAACTAGTAACGTAATGTGATTGACTGCGGGATATAAGGGTGGAGTGAGAGGATTGTGTCACGCACCGGCAATACAAAGAAATTATTTAATGAGTGCGAATCATGACCTTCTAAATAATATTAATCAGATTAATTTGAATAAAATTAAAAAACTGCAGGCGTGCAGTGCAAACTTCATTACTAAACGTAATATACAACAACAAAAATGTATTAATGTAAAAATAAATAGTGATGGATAAGAAATAAATGTGAACCCAGATTAATATTATGGTTTATGTAGTTTTTTGTTTATATGTATAATGTATAAAATATTAAATGCACTTATGGTAAATTAAAAAATAGTTGTTTTAAATAGTTTATTAATGTATTAATTATTAAATACAATGTTAAAATGATGTCTATCTTTTTTATATACAACAACAAAAATGTATTAATATAAAAGAAATATTAATGGATGAGAAATAAGAACCCACATTATTAAATACTAAAGATCTATTGCTCATTAATAATTCACTTACCAAATGTAATACCAAATTACAAAGAGTAATGAAATTATTTTAAACAATATTATCAAATGTGTTTGATTTTATTTTTGAACGCAGCGTTTTCTATATCCACTGTTTTGATAAAGCAGCGTGTTTGTGATCTGAGTGTTTTTGAGGTGTGCATTTATTTGCATCTTGATAGCTGTGTGTCTGTTAGTCTAGTTTCACGCCTCAGTTCTGTGCTTGTCTTCAATCCATTGATATTATATGAGAGCACATGTAACCTGCTCTACTGTAATGGGTGATGTGGCTTTTTGCATTGAAGGGTGCAGTGCTGAAAAGCTGCCGTTCCTGCACCGTCGATCAGATCCTGTGATGTGCAGACCGTTCTTTCACGCTCAAACACACACGCTTAACTGCTACAGTTGGTGACTTTGACATGTATGGAGTCAGAATTTAGCAGATCGGCTTTCTCCGCTGGGAGGAAACTTTACTGGAGTGCTCACTTTTCCCTCTTTCCAGCTCACTCCCGAACACCAACAGGCTTTTCTATCAATGTGATGGAGATATCATGTGTGTGAGCAAACCTGGTGGAAGAGTCATCAGGAGATGTGCTTCACTAAAACACACGCTTCTGTTGCTGACGTTTTGCTGAAATGATGTGGTGTTTGCTGTTGTGTGTGCATTTGTACACAGAAAACAGTTGCTTGTAGAAATAACCTGTTGCAGAAGCCATGTTACTAGGGCTCGTGCAAAGTACAGTTTTACCTGAAATAATTGGAAATAGTACTGTTGTGTCCCTTTCACTGTTTTAAACTATCATCAGACTAAAAGATAACTAAAATATCCATATATTTTTAATTTCATCAAAATAAAAGTTTGGTTTAACTGAAGAAATGACAAAACGCATTCAAATACACATTCAATTCAATATATCCTTCTTTCTATAGCGCTTTTACAATGTAGATTGTGAAAGCAGCTTAACATAGAAGTTCTAGTAACTTGAAATTGAAACTGTGTCAGTTCAGTTTAGTTGGGTTTGGTTTTGGTTTGGTTTAATTTTCACTGCTGAAAGTCCAAACACTGAAGAGCAAATCCATCCATGCGCAGCTCCACAAGTCCCAAACCAAGCAAGCCAGTGGTGAAAACTTCACCAATTGACAAAAGTAAAGGAAAAAAACCTTGAGAGAAACCAGGCACAGTTGGGTACAATAACTTCTTTGGCCAAACTTCTTGAGCAGAACTGCAGTCTAGACACCAGGTGCTGGAAAACGCTGAACGTCCATCGTGGGTAAGCTGCAGGTGTGAGTATGTGACCGACAGGTGTACAGGCTGGCCCACGAGATCAATGCGGAGACTCGTCTGTCACAGTCTCATGCTCTCCACTCCTCAATGACCTGGCTGTCAAGCCCACTCACCTGCATCAAGCACACTCATGCATCATGTGATGCATTGTGTGTATGCTTTACTAAAAAGATAGGTCTTTAAACTTGTTTTGAATTGAGTGTATCTGAGCCTTGGTCATTATCAGGATGGCTATTCCAGAGTTTGGGGGCCAAAAATGAGAATGCTTGACCTCCTTTAGTGGACTTTGCTATTCTGGGTACTACCAGAAGCCCTGAGTTTTGGCATCTAGCACATTGACACTGAAACATCTTTGACAGTCCAAATATGTACAACTTGAAATAATGACAAAAATATATTATTTTTTTGCCATTTCACTTTTAAAAAAGTTAAATACATGCTGAAACTGAAAAATATTTTTGAGAAACCATTATAAAAAAATTACTATAATATTTAACTGTATTCGGATAGATCGTTACAACAACCCGACAAAATAAAAGGCCATTATCATTATAGTAGATGTTTCATCATTTCACTTGACACTGATCATTTCACTGTAGCAGTTAAGCGTGTGTGTTTGAGCGTGAAAGAACGGTCTGCACATCGCAGGATCTGATCGACAGCGCAGGAACGGCAGCTTATCAGCGCTGCACCCTTCAATGCAAAAAGCCACATCACCCATTACAGCAGTGCAGGTTACATGTGCTCTCATATAATGCCAGTGGACAAAAAACACCATCAAATACAAAGTAAACTAACTGCCAAAATGAAAATGTGGTTCAACTTGAAGAAATCCTGACAGAAATATATTATTATTGTTTAGCAAAATACAATTTGTAAAGTAAGGTTATTATTATTATTTGACAGACCCAGTCACACAGACATTAACACAATGTTTGTGTTAATTGATTATAATGTACAGTATAGAACTTAATTACTTTGAAATTGAATATACATTTATATAACTGGTATTTATAGTTTGTTTATATGCCTGCCTTTTAAAAGGATAGTTCATAAAAAAAAATCTGCCATCATTTTTTTGCCTTTATTATTATCAATTTAAAGCTGTATGGTTTCTGTCAAGGTGACATGGTGGCTCAGTGGTTAGCAGTGTTGCCTCACAGGAAGAAGGTCACTGGTTCGAGTCTTGGCTGGGTCAGTTGGCATTTCTGTGTGGAGTTTGCATGTTCTCTCCGTGTTCATGTGGGTTTCCTCCAGGTGCTCCGGTTTCCCCCACAGTCCAAAGACATGTGGTATAGGTGAATTGAATAAACTAAATTGTCTGTAGTGTATGTGTGTGAATGAATGTGTATGTATGTTTCCCAATACTGGGTTGCAGCTGGAAGGGCATTCGCTGTGTAAAACATATGCTGGAGAAGTTGGCGGTTCATTCTGCTGTGGTGACCCCTCAATGAGTAATGTCATAATTATTCTGCGTCAGCTCTAGTGTAGGTAAACGAATAGGCTCATGTAAAATATGAACTTTCTTTAGGCCATGTGGTTTATAAATGAACAGATTAGCTTAAATGCTTTGTTAATAATTGAGGACCAGATTTTGACAGTCTGTTCATCTGACAGGCTAATGAAGATATTCAGATGAAAACACTAGGGGGAGCCAGGCACCACTATCTCTCACTTATTTACAAATCGACTCCTGATTTGGCAGCAATTCATTCATTTAATGCACATGTATTAAACCTTACTGTGCAATGTACTGGACAAAAGAATGTTTTCCAGTAACAATATTCTAGAATATCTACACTATCTATTGCATTCGTTTATGTTTAATCACAATATGTTTTGCATAATCAGTCGTCTTACTGTCTTAATGAGTTTATAAACATCTGAGATTTACAGTTTACTTTGGGATTTAATGAATACAAAGCATTTCCTTCGGCTGGCACTTTTGAACCAGGAAACACTGTTGTTCAATCCAACAAGCACAAAAGGGATCTCCTTCATCTGAAACTTCATTAAATGTAGGCGGTTTTTAAAAAAAGGCTGAAAGGAACATGAGGTTGCGTTTGAAGGCAGACTGTTAAAATGTTTGGGATATTTTTTTTTCACTAGCGTTGGATTCAAAAATACCCTAAACCAAAAGCCACATTCTACGGAAAGCTTTCAACCCATAGAGAAATCTAACATTTGCAAAAACATGGAAACATAATCATGCTAATCATAAAATCAGGACCAAAATGTCAATCTGATCTCTCTTAGTTTTACTGTAAAAGCTGTTCAGTTTGTCTAGCAATTGTACGGCCTATTTATTTATTTATTTATGTAACTAGCTGTTTTTGATAATTTACCACATCGTTTAAAATCACAGATTGATTGATCTAGCAGATTTTCTTTGCGTTCTGATCTACATTTTTGATTCGTCATGTTTTAGGCATCAATTGAGATTATTAAATGAAGCGAGAAAGATCGATCTAAAATCGATTCTCCGCACTCACTTTAATTTTGTTTTGCGCTGCCACATATTGAAAGGCGTGACAACTTTTGAAAGTCATGTATGAAAATACTTTTAGTCCTGACTAAAAGAATGAAGCGGCCTGTTTATCCCTCAGTCAGGCCTCTTTCTCCTCTTTATCTGGACAAAGTTGGGTATAAACTGGCCCACAAAGCCCTGCAGGGCTTTATGAATGTTGTGTGTGTGTGTGCAGTGAGGGTGAGTGTGTGTGGATTTTTCAAAGCCACAGACTAAATAACAAATATTAGAGAGACAGGATGAGAACACGCACACACTGTGTCTGGATGACTTAAATGGGCTGTTTCTGGATGGTCAGTGTGTCTGACTAAATACATCTCTTTAGTTAGCCATGACAGAGATCATTTAAAATCACAGCATCAGATTAAGGGATAATTAAGCCATAAATGTAAATTGTTAGCATTTCTTAAATTAATCGCTCACATTGTTTCAGAGCTGAATGAGTCTAAAATATTTTGAATGGTTGTTAAATGAAGTCTGTAAAGGAATTGTCAAGGTTTAAAAAAAGACGCAAAAGTACCATAAAAGTGAAAAATAGTGGACCAGATAGAGCAGTATAGTTGGGTATTTTCTTCTATAGTGGTTCAGTGAATAGACAATACATGATGCTTCCCAGCAGACACACGTCATAAGATGTTAATATTAGGTTAGATTTAGGTTGTGATGTCACCCAGATGTGACCAAAATTTAATGACTATATTTGGTTGATTTTATTTATTTATTTATTTTTTTATTTAATTTTTTTTTAGGTTTGAAAATGACCAAAATCCAATGTCGAGTCAACATCTTAAACCAACATCATATTGATGTCAAATACTGACATTTATTTGTCCGGTATGGCAACCAAAATCCAACGTCTGATAGACATTATGCACTGTAAACACTATAAAAAAAGTTGACTCAACTTAAAATTAAGGCAACTGGCTGCAGGACATTTTTGAGTTTACCCAACTTAAATCGAGTCAAGTGCAGCACCTGGGTCATATAGTTGAGTCAACTCAAAAATGTCCTGAAGCTGGTTGCCTTAATTTTAAGTTGTCAACTTTATTTTTTACATTGAAGCTGTAGCATCATTAGACGTTGATGTTTAGTTGTTTTTAGGTTGTGTTGGAAAGTGATCAAAATCTAACATCTGTCTGACGTTGGACACTGATGTCGGCCTGACGTTGGGTTCTGACGGCAAACCGATTTTCATTACCACCTAAAAGACAACGTCCCCACAACGTTAGAGTACGACGTCAATCTGACGTCATGTTAACATCCTGCGCTGCTGGGTTTGTTTAGGCCTGTCATCGATCAATAAAGATGACCCTAAAACCACCAGTAGATTGTGATGATAATAATGAATCAGGATCATTTTAATGAATTAATGAATCAACTAGTTCACTAACTTCTTGTAGTATAAAATATTGTAAGGAAAACTGTTTTGCTTATCTTGTATTACTTAATAATATCATAAACAAATATACAAAAACCCATACAGGGATAACATTTTGTGCATTCACAACTCATTAATTCTAACAGCATTCTAATTGACTTCACAGTACTTGTTGACTTCACAAGTAGTTTTTTTGTAAAGTGATTGACACTCATATTAGGCCGTACATCATTAAAACAACATTTGTGATGTTATCATACATGATTAGTGTTGCACACTCATAATAGAGCATTTATAAAAGCCTGAATTGAACACATTAAAAAAGTATTTATTCACTACAATTGCAAGACGTGAAATGTAGTAACAGGAACATTAAGTCAGTGAGATGAAGGAATCAGTCACTTGTAAACGAATCATTCAGAACAGTGTGAAACAAATCTGTCAAATCGCTAAATTTGTTCTCAAGTTGTACATCTCTGTTCCTGTCATTAACACACGGCTAGATTTTTAGTGAAAAAAGCAGAGAATAAATTTAGTTGTTTTTCTCTCAGATCTATTAGATGACTTCAGAAGATTTTTAACATAGCACTTTAAGTTTTAAGGGCCACTTTTATGTTTTTGTGTGCTTTCTGAAGCCTGAATCCTTCATTCTTTACAATTGTTGAAATCTAGAAACTGATTTGCAACATTTTGAAGATGAAATATTTCATAATACATATTTTTTTCACAGAATAAAAACTCAAACGTGACCCAGGACCACAAAACTAGTCATAAGTGTCAATTTTTTAAGAGTGGTACATTTAAAATCATATGAAAGCTGAATAAATATTAAGCTTTATATTGCTGTGTATGGTTTGTTAGAATAGGAAAATATTCAACGAGATACTAGCTATTTGGAAAATTTGGGAATCAAGGGGTTTAAAAATCTGAGTACTGAGAAAACCTTCTTTAAAGTTGTCCAAATTAAGTAGCATTTTTCTGCTTAAATACGTTTTGATATATATACACAGTAGATAATTTACATAATGCCTTTGAGCATGATCTTTGCTTGCTATCCTAATGATTTTGGCATAAAAGACAAATCTATAATTTTGACCCATACAATGCATTTTTGGCTATTGTCAAAAATATACCTGTGCAACATAGAACTTTTATTGTGATCCAGTGTCACATACAGTATACAGTAGTCAACATTTGAAGTCAATCATCATAGTAACAGTGAACAGAACTCAGTCTTGTCTTAGGACAATTTTAAAAACCTTTTTTGGTCCACTTCAAATGTTGACTATTGTAGTTTGGGAATGTCATGCACAGTTGTTAATTTTGGCCTGAGTGTTTGGTGTAGTTCTTTGACTGTCAGAGGAGAGACTAATTTGTTTGTCTGTCCATATATAAATTGTGCAAGATTATTTTACAATATTACACTGAAAGAACAGATATTGTCAATGAATCAACCTCCTTATAAACCCTTTCCTCAAGGAAATCAGGAATATGGTCAAATGTTGCCAAAAGAGATGAATGTCTCCCTCGTCTACATGTGATCCGATCAACCAAAACACATCTTAATACCAGGTGTAAAGTCTGTTCTCTGTAAAGTATCTGCTTGTGTCTGTGACTGTGAAGTATGTTATATGGCCTGTGTGAATATAGTCAAGCTGCGGGGTTTGCTTTATTGAAGGCAAGAGAGCACACACAATGGAAAATCTCTAAACATTTCTGAGCTGCTGACTTTACAGGGAGGCTATAGATGAGATGCCTGCAGACAGTGTCATAAATAGCCAACCAGTCAGATGATCTCTGAACTGTCATCTCTGCTGGACTATCTGGCCTGGAATGTAATTGAAGATCTGAAGTGGATCAAATACATATTTTGTAGAATATTACAGCAGTAATTCATGAATTTCTTTTCTTGACCCTTTTTTTTTAAATATATTGGACTTTTTTTTATTATGGTGCTGTCTTTGGGTTCTTTAACACGAACTCTCTAAATGCTAAAAAAGATTTCAATAATCTAAAGAGTCATTTTACAATGGAAAGATTCTGTGGATGTTAAAAGTTCCCCATGAACCATAATTGCAAATTAAGATTTTTTTTAATATTAAGTTTTGTGGTCTACTTATGTTTTTGTGTGTTTTTCTTTACAATTGTAGAAAGATTGATTTGCAACTTTTTTGAAGATTAATGTTTCACAGAATAATTATGTCAAATGTGACCCAGGAATTCAAAATAAGTTGTCAATTTTTTTATTTATTTTTATAAACAGAACAAACAAACAAAGGGCACCAAGGCCATTTCACAATACACAAGCAGTTGTACAAAACATAATTTACAGAGAAATGTGTAGGCTCCACAACTCAACATATGCCAAACCAATCCCACGTATAATGAGTAACAAGTCAGCATTACTGATGTAAAACATAATTGGGTTCCAGATTTTAAAAATTGTTTAGTTTGTTTGCCATCATATCGGATTTCTTCCATAGGCAACACATAACTTAAGATCCTAATCCAGGTTTCAAAGACAGGCACTTTATCTGACTTCCAATTTTGTAAAATTATTTTCTTTGCTAATATCATACACAAAGATACTGCCTGTGATATATATTTACCTCAATTTCTGATGTGTCTATAAACATGCCCAATTTTGGCTCTGGTGACAGATCAATCCTGTATACTTCAGATATAAAAATAACAACGTTCTGCCAAAATGAACTAATTATATGGCATGACCAGAATGAGTGGGTCAGTGTCAGAGTTTTTACATTTATTGCACAATAAGGATATATTTGGGAAAATCGTATGTAATTTTACTTTTGAATAATGAAGTCTGTGGATAACTTTAAATTGAATCAGTCTGTGTCTCGCGTTGATGGAACAATTATGAATTTTGGAAGGATAATCTTCCCATGACTCATCTGATATCTCTGTTTTAAGCTCCTTCTCCCACTCTTTCCCAATTTTTTCAGTATTTGAATTAACCTCATCTAATAATAAGTAATAAAAAAAGAGACCGTACATATTTCTATTGGGTTGTGTTTTGTTATATTTTCAAGTGTCTGGTGTATGGTTATCATTTTTTTTGAAGTGGTAAATTTTTCAAACATAAGCTAAACAAATAATAAACCTTCTATCGATGGATATGGTTTGTTAGAATAGGAAAATAGCTTGATCTCATGAGGAAACGTAACAGTGGTTCAGTGGTCTGAAAATACATGATTTTGGTACACGACTGTACAAGTCATGTTAAGTTCTCCATGAACCATAATTGGCAAGAGTTTTTAAAAAAAATTACATTTTTGGCTATGGATGTTTTGGTAAATGGTTATGGAAGTTAATTAAAATGTTAAAATATCAATATGCACAGGCTGAAAAAAAAAATCAAATGTATTTTGTGTCTGGGATCATTTTGCTTAATATTTCATTATTAAATACTTTTTTTTTTGTATTTTAATGTTTCTATATTTAGTTTTAAGAAAACATACTGAAGGCAAATGCAAATGAAGAGTCAAATATCAAAATATATGAAAAAAAAATCCTTCTCACTGTCATTCCGCTTTATAGATGTACTCACATAAAGTATTTTACGTATTTTACCGGAGCACCCCGGAGGAAACCCACCCCAACATGGGCAGAACATGCAAACTCCACACAGAAATATTAACTGACCCAGCCGGGACTTGATCCAGATATCATCTTGCTGTGTGGCGATTGTACTAACCACTGAGCCATGGTGTCACCACATATGTAATTTACTACCATACGACTGTACATATGAAATCTGAAGCAGATCAAATTAGAGGAAAACATGATATAAATGATACTGTAGTGATTTTCCCGAACTCTTTCTCCTGTGTGTGTGTGTGTGTGTGTGTGTGCGCTGGATCAGACTGCATGCTGGAGGATTGGTTCTGTCTCCAGGCAGCAGACGGGAATGTTGTAATAGTGATAATGGTAATCTGGTGGGTGCATTGAGGGTAATTGTAGATGATTTGCAGATGACAAAAAGAATGAAAGTTTAAAAGAAAAAGTGATGTTGAAAGCAGTTCTGGCCGAGTGATGTCATTTCTGGGCTTTAATCTGGTTTAGTTGGAGAAGGGTGAGTTTTCTGGACGATCTGACAGCTTTTGAACTTCATCGCCACCTTCAGTCCTGCACCAAACACCCTGATGCTCATTTTTTTCTAGAATGGAAAGGATCCAGGATTATGGAGTGTTGTGTGTGTGTGTGTGTGTGTGTGTGTGTGTGTGTGTGTGTGTGTGCGTGTGTGCGTGCGTGCGTGCGTGCGTGCGTGCGTGCGTGCGTGCGTGCGTGCGTGCGTGCGTGCGTGCGTGCGTGCGTGCGTGCGTGCGTGCGTGCGTGCGTGCGTGCGTGTGTGTGGGGTCTGATGGTAAAGTCATCAGATGCAGTGACAGTGGTGACACACTACAGCTCTACAGGAGGCTGATACAAGAGCAGCTGCAATTAGTCACTTGATGGCTTTCGCACCCTCCGACATGCGCACACACACCCCCTCACACAGCACCGCTGACCATTTACAGGTTTCACTCAGGAGTTGCTTGTACATTGTTAACATTTTTTTTCCAATTAAAAAAGTCTGAAATATTCTGTTGTAAATGTTTGTGAACTTGTAATGTATTTTGTGTAATATTTCATGTTTGTACTAACAAGCAATTTTAACATTTAATATTCAAAACGGTTTTCTGAACATATTAGAAAATTTGGAAGAAATAATTGGAAAGCATCACACTGTATTCAAAATGAATAATAGGTTCAATCTTCGTCAAATTTAAAACTTAGAAATAAATTTATTTTCAGCATACTCCTAAAATAGGTGATTATAATATTTTGTATAAAATCAAATTATAACATAGGAAGCATTAAAATGTATTTTAACTTTCATTAATGGAACTTTTTTTAATTTATTATCCAGTTATATAACACTACTGGTCAAAGTTTGGGGTCAGTAGGATTTTTAAATGTTTTAAATGTTCTCTCCAAGGCTGCATTTATTTAATCACAAATGCTGTACAACTTGTAAAATTGTGAAATGTTATTACACTATAAAATAACTGTTCAAAAGTAGTTTATAATTTAATTTAATTATTTATTCTAGTGATTTTAATAAGGAATTTTCAGCTTCATTATTCCAGTCTTAAGTCACATGATCCTTCAGAAATCACTCTAATATTAATTATAATTAATATTATTATTATTAATAATGTACTAGTAATAAAAGCAATAAAGACTGGAGTAATAATTTCATTTGAAACTACACACAATAACAAAGCAGTTATTTAAAATTGCAATTAGTATTTAACAATATGTTTTTAATTTAGCATTTTTACTCTTATTTTTTTATTCTAATATCTTGCAAAATATTACAGTATGTATTGACTTTATGGCAAATACAATAGAAATGAGTTATTAGAAATTAGAACTAGTTTGTTTAAACAGGTTTTTTTTTTTTTTTTAAATCCTCAGTCAAACAGCACTTGGGAAATATTGTAAATAGAATTTCACAGGAAAGCTAATAATATTGTCCTCAACTGTATAGATATAATGCTCAGCATATATAAGTACAACCCTCACAAATCTATCTTTTAAATTCATATTTTTTATAGGAAGCTATAAAAGATTATATTTGTGCATGCACATTAGATTAGTCAGTACTGAAGCCAAATCTGAAGCTTATCTAACAAAATAACTTATGATAACAGTCCAAAAACTAGTACAGCCAAATTTATTTTATAGAAAAATATTAAATACAAATTTAAAAAAAAGGAAAAATCAAGAGAAGCAAAAAAATTGAAAAAATTAGTTGAAATTTTGTAGGTTGTAATTTGTTTTGCAATATTTTGCTCAAAGTTAATTGCATTATCTTTAAATTTTTAAATATGTTTGTTGACTAAAATATTATTTTAATGAATAAATCTGTTTAATAAATCTGTTTTGTTTAAATGCACCAAAATACATTGCCTATATTCAGTGAGAAATGGATACAAATAGTAATTTTCAAAATAGGGTCTACTCAATTACGCTGAGCACTGTATATGGATTCATAATGCTTTACTTACTTTAGATCCAACTCTTTTACCACTTCATAGTAAAGTTCTTAACATCCTCTCAGAAAGTGTCTATAACTCAGGCTGATAAAAACTGTTCGTGCAATTGAGCTCTTCACATTTCTGTCTTTTCTGTGAGTCAGTGGGTCCATGCTTTTTTTTCCTAATGAAATCCATAATAGGCCTCTCTTTACTGCACATTTCTGGTGTCTTTATGTGGTCACTGCTCCACTTTATAATCTTCCTGGTTATTTTGATGTATAAACTTGGTAACACAGGCATTGTGCCATTAACAAATGCCACCTCTCTCCGGTTTAGAATAGAAACACTAACGTGTCAAAAGAAGTCTTTTCCCTACGGATGTAATTAAAATCGTAAAAAGGGAAATGTAGGCTTTGCACAGTTCCAAAACAGGATTGTGTGCGTCTGCCACTCTGTATATGTGTGTTGATGGAGAGTTTGCATATAAAAAAGTCCTTTCCTCTGTTTTATTAGCAATCCAATCAGATATGTTTCCATTGTAGAACCTCTTAACAAAGTGTCATGAAAATAGTAGTTGCAGAGAACAAAAAAATCAATGCCTTGTTTACATCTGGTATAAGGATGAATTTTTGTTTTATTCAATCTCAAATGGGCAATGCTAAATACAGCTGCAAAAAAAATGTTTTCAACTTTATTTTCAATCTTTTCCAGAGGTAGTCGAAAAACCTGATTGCTTTTGTAGTGGAGCCCCTTGTTGTCAGTTGTAGTAAAGACCTCCTAAACCGAAAACAAAGACCAGACTATTGGTCCTCAAGTTAATAAGAAATGTCCACTTTAACTGAACACGAAATGGCTTAATAAAATAAAGCCACTATATGTACAATGGCTGAAATAATGGTGTTAGATTATTGTGTTCATTTTCAACTTTTTAATATACGATTATTGAAAGAATATATGCATTTAATTTAAAAACCAACCTGCAAATAGATTGTAAAAAGAACAAAATTCTCTCTTTTTTTTCTTGATAAAATAGAACAGCAACTGTTGTTTAAGCTGTTTTGAAGTTGTTTTTAAAATGTAATCTTCATTTTAATTTAAATCTCTCACATTTAGTCATGCTTCTATTCTCGTGTGATTTTGCTTAATTATATGAAATGTTTCAAAATAACAAAATTAATATCCCATGCAAGTACTTTTTTTTGGCAGTGAATCCTGAATGATTTCCCTGCCTGTTGTATCAATGGTGACGTTTTTGACAACAACCTTTTAATATCTGTATGTAACAGTAGCACTCAATTTAGCATACAACAACAGCATAACTCGCTGGAAAATCATGCCACTTTAAGTCATGACAACACTCACTGGTGCCAGTTAAACCCCATAGGTACTATTTTACTTCTAATAAATTCTGATTACATAAAATTTAGTTCTATGTTTAAAACCAAATGACCTCATAACATATTTAGCACAGTGCATAATTTGTAATCTAGAGCATTGATACCTGCATTATAGAACCATAATGTCTGATATAGCAAACTTTCTCTGTAGATCACCTGGTATGTGAAATGTCTCTTTTTGGAATCCGTAAAGGCACCGGTACACTTCAAACAAAACTTCAAATGAAAAAACTCAAATGACATAATTTCTAACAAAACCCAGCAAGTTTTAAATAATTTTTTTTTTAATTTGTTTCAATACTTTTGTGGATATTGCATTTTGACCCCAAAACACCTTTAAGCTACCATTGGTGCATTACGATGCAATCAGTGGGTGCGTTCTGGAACTTTGCCTTCTTTGGCGTGTGTTTACTTCCGCCTTTAATTTGTTTGTCATTCTACAGAGGTCAGACAGGAGAACAACTTCAACATGAACAAAGTGGAGAGTCAATTTTGTTCTTCCATTTTGTTTAATGTATACCAGGCCATTAAGGATTCTAGGACATTTAGTAGTGCAAATATTCTAGAACATCAACAAAAGTCTGGAAGATTTTCAACAATCAGATGTACATTTTTTGTGGCTACTTTTCATCAAGGCTCCATTACCATTATGATAATATGTAAAGAAATACTGTCAGTCAGAGCAGATAGACTTTTTGTGTGTCTGTGTATTTACAAATAGATTGAGCAAGAGCGTTTTCAACACTGACGATAAGAATAATTCTGCTGGTCCAGAGTTTCTCAGGCACCCCATTTAATCGCTAATTCATTTCTATCTCCATTTCACTGAAATGTCTCCGCTTGAGACTGAAAGGTCTGTGTCAGATAGAGAGTATAAGAGTGAATACACATTTAAATAGACTTAGGAAAGCTGTGGTTTTCCTGTACAATTCTGTGTGGGAACAATATAGAGTAAACTGACCCACAAATAACCCACTAACTACCTTAGCAAGGAGAGAACATACTGTATGTAAACACAGCCAAGCAAACTGAAGTAGCTACTGTATGTACTGTGGAGAACAAAATCTTTAAAATCAGACAGTTTAGTTTTGGCTACACTGTGCTGGACGATGAAAATAACCAAGCCACTTTTACAAAAAAGCAAAGCAAGAAAATATACAAAAAACAAAAACAAAACACAAACTAATTTGTGGAAAGTGATAAACTAGAGAACAGCAATGATTGTAGCACAAAGAATGTTACACGGCAGTCAAAATGCATCAATCAAGCAAGACTTTTTCTCTCGTACATCACTAGGCTAGGCAGGCTTATTTCTATACAGTGGCACATTTCAGACACAATAGTAATTCCAAGTGCTTTCCATAAACAAGACATTACAAATGTTTAAATCATAATCAATAAATATAATATTATAAATTTATATAAATCTATACATATGGTATCACATAGTAATTATAAGATGACAAAAAGATGACAAAAAAAGATAAAAAAAGACAAAAAAACTGATTAAAAATGTATTTAGATATGGTGGACGCAGCACACACAGTGTTCATTCGCTAAATGCACAGATAAACAAATGTGTATTTAAGTCTTGATTTGAATGTGCCTAATGTTGGAGCACATCTGATCACTTCATTAAGCTGGTTCACCATTCACCCTCCATTCATCCTGCTGGTACTGAACTTGGAATTTCTCCTTATGATCTGAGTGGTCTGTTTATATTCACTGTGCAGTTCTGTGATGTGTTAAGGTCCTAATGTAGGCCATTTAATGATTCATAAACAAATATTAAAATCTCTCCTAAATGTATAACTGGAATTTAGTGGAAAGATCTGAGCACTGGTGATGTGCTCTGATTTTTTGGTTCTTGTAAGAATCTTGTCAGCATCATTCTGGATGAGCTGTACTGTCTGACTGTCTTTTAGGGAAGGCTGGTGAGGAGTCCGTTAAGAAATAGATATGACCTCACATTGTGTCAATCGAATTTACACACTGCCTCTGAAACTTTTGCCTGTCATAAAAAAATGAAGTTAGGGTTAAATATTTATTTATTTTTCACATTTGTACAAAGTAATTTTAAAGGTGTTTTTAAAATTCAGAGCCAGTGTAGAAGCAAAAGCCAGTATCCATAATGCTGTCACTCGCTGCACAGAGCACCTTTTAACAATTCAATTCATCTTTAATATGTTAAAATCCATAATATGTTTGCAGATATTTCAGAAACATGCTAAGTGAACATGCTTGTTTTTCTGAAAAACAATGCTGCTTCATTTATTCTGCTTTGAAAATGTGCGTTACATGCCAGAACGTCTGTCTTTTCATTTTTTTAAGCTGCTCAATGCCAGTTTAGCCAATTATATTTCAGCACCCAGGGTTGCCTTGGTGGAAAAATGAATTTCATTCATTCATTCAGAATTTCTCTCAAAGCTTGTGTCCAAGACTGAAATGTGACCTCCCATGGACACTAGCAGACTCTGAAATGAAACGCAGATTCAGAGTTCCACATGAGGTTATTAATTAGCTAATAATATAAATATTATGTACGTAAACATTAGGTAAGCAGGTTACATTGTAACCGCGTGTCCTAACAACACGAGATTTGCAGTGATAAGCAATTTGGCTGTTTGCACAAGACGAAACATGATAGAAATTTAAATACAGCCATTTAGAAGCACAGAATATGCACTCACTCACGTAAGGTCTAATTAATACACATTAAATCTCTTTAACATTATTAAATGTAGATGCTGAATCACTGACATATGTTGGTTTGCATTATTTCACAGTTCTAAAGTTAAATTTCAGACGGTTTATTTTATTTTCAAGATCTGATGTGAACTATCTGCTGCTGCTTTCAGTAGTACGGCAGTAAATGTCATGTAAAATGGCATTTAAATTCATATTTTTAGCATTTGACACTGAATAAAGCACATGAGGTTTATGCTGTTGTTCACCTGTGAGTAATAGAAGCCATTTTCAATGTATAAATTCAAGGTGTTGGTTAGAACAAAAACTTCTTTTAATATGAAAAAGATTCTCTCTATCGCGTGCCGTTGCTTTTATTTAGAACATGACTTAAATCAGCTTTTAGTCTCGAGACTTGCTCATGTTGGTTGTCAATCTGGCAACCTTCGCTTGCCTTTGCTTTTATCCAGAAATGCAATACCTAGTTTAACCACTGGGTGTCAAACTTGCATACTGCACCTTTGAAGTGTAATGTAAATGTCCCTGCTGAATTCCAAAACCCCGAAGAGCAAATCCAACAATGCGGAACGATGGTACTTGACAAACAAAGAGCGAAAAATAAAGATGGTTGGTTGGATGGTTGAGAACCACTGCTGTAGCTTACTGTATGCTGGTTTCAGTGCCTGCACCTGTTTTTATACTGTGCTTCAGAATATATGTATCTCATGATATGCTTAAGAAACTGCTCTTTTTCTACTGTCAGATTCAATTCAAATGATGTATGGATACGCAGTGGTCTCGAGATTTTGAAAACTGTATTTTTCTCTCTAATATTGCAATCCATCTAAATATAATATAAAGCTATATTACCATCAAGAAGGTGCCACATGTACAGTATATAGCACATTCATAAAGCTGCATTCTTCTGAGCTTGTGTTTGATGGAAACCAGTAATGCTATGATAGATACAGTCTTGTATTGTGTGATAATGGGTGACATCTCCTGGCATCCCTTCACATAAAGACAGATAAAACGGGTGGTACATGTATGTTTGAGGGCTGTCTGGAGAGTTATCAGAGGAACGGGCTGATAATGTGGAGCGAGTGCTGCTTTCATACAGTGAAGATGATGATACGCTGCTTTCTCTGTGTGATGTCACTGAAGCACTCATGCTGCTGTGTGCGTTAATGTTGTTGTTGACCTCATGAGTGTGTGGAGATATTTGCTGAAGGACTGAAGTGTAGGGTCAAGAGCGATTGAGGAAAGAGCACTATTGGCTGCGTGTGATAGAGAAAAAAGATGGCATAGTTCAGTCAAACAGGATTGTTTTGTCAATATTTGATCTATTATTTCAATTATGTTGATGAAGAAGCTAAATAATAATATGGACAAGAAGCAACTACTAAATTACTAAATGTTAAAAAGTACATGTAGCACTTCCTGACAAAAGTCTTGTTGTTGATCCCAGTTGTAAGAGCAACAAATAATAACTTGACTTCTAGTTCATCATTTGGAAAAGTGGCAGAAGGTAGATTTTTTTCAGATGAATCATCTGTTGAACTGCAGCTCAATCATCACAAATACTGCAGAAGGCCTAACTGAAACCGCATGGACCCAAGATTCTCACAGAAATCAGTCACATTTGGTGAAAAAAAAAGAATCATGGTTTGGTGTTACATTCAGTATGGGGGCGTGCAAGAGATCTGCAGAGTGGATAGCAGCATCAAAAGCTTGAGGTATCATAACATTTGTGCTGCCCATTACACTACAAATCACAAGAGAGGGCAAATTCTTCAGCCGGATAGCGCTCCTCATACTTCAGCCTCCACATCAAAGTCCCTGAAAGCAAAGGAGGTCCAGGATTGGCCAGCCCAGTCACCAGACATGAACATTATTGAGCATGTCTGGGGTAAGATGGAGGAGCCATTGAAGATGAATCCAAAGAATCTCTGGGGGTCCTGCACGAACGCTTTCCTTGCCATTACAGATGACTTTATTATTTAAGTCATTGCAGAGATGTATGGATGCAGTCCTCCAGCATGGGAGTCATACACAATATTGATTCTTTTTCCACTGCACCATGACTTTATACTCTATACTGTACATTATTTCAGATCTTACTGTCCTAATTAAATAATTAAAAATCAAGGCATGATCATATCTTATTTTGGTAAAATAAGCTTAATCTACAGGCCTGTGCCTTTCATATTAGCCACTTCTGATACCAACTGATTAACTAGAAGTCAAGTTATTATTTGTTCTTCCTAAGACTTTTGACAGGTAGTGTATATAGGTAAGTACTAGTAAAACCCTTTTTTTGCTGAAAAATAGATATATTTACGTAGTTTGATGTTTGAGAAAATATAAGGGGTCACTAACTTTTATAAATGTTCACTTTTTTGTATCATAAAATGGTGTGACAGCAAAAAACAAGCAAACTAATAATATATACGTAGTCTGAGTGGCTAATCTTCATTGTTGTACACTTGTCTTTATATAGTGCTATTTATTCTATATGATATTACAAATAATTTCTTATTGGACTTATTGGAAGTTTTCAATAAATAGCGGTGACACTCCAAACAACAACAAAACTTAATTGTATAGTGGATTTAAAAATTCTAAATATGTAAAAAATGAACAGGTGCACATCATAGGCTTCGCAGGGGGCTTCAGTCACATGATATTGAAGGGGGTCTTTTAGCTAATTAAGTTTTCAAATCAGAGGACATGACAAAATCTATCAATTGTGTGTGTGTGTGTGTGTGTGTGTGTGTGCCTTACAACAGGACTGTCATATTTATGGCTTCAATACTTTGAAAACCCCTGAACTACACCATAAATGAGAGAGAAGCGAGTATGTGCTTCATAACAGCAATGACCTAACTGAGTGGTTTGCGGAGGTCATTTCATTTTTCTCGCTTTTGCTCATTTTCTTCATGCTTTTCACAGTCTGTAAATGCTTGGCAAGTGAGAAGCCAATATGAGCCGAAAAAATTAAATAAAACAGAGCGAGAGAGAAAGCGAGCGAGAGTCAAAGACCACCTCTTTGTTTCTTGATGGCTTTCACAGATGTTAAACACCAACCGCTCGCTCCGTGCTCTTTATTAGCGCCTGATGCCTTCTAGAACATGAGCATGAAAACAGCTCACACACACTTTCCTCTTCCCCTCTTACTCTGTCACTGTCTCTCCATTCATCCTTTGGCTTTTTTTACTTCACGCAAAGCCACAAATGGCCATATTTACTCTTCCTAAAGTACTGTGTGTGAATATGTTCAGTTTTCTGCCATGTTTTTCCCCCTCCAGAACTTCAGATTGAAACATGCTGTGTCATTAAGATCCACAAGAAACATTTCGACATTGGCCTTCCTCTCAAAATGTGTGTGTGACATCTTCATGCTTAATATATTTCGCCTTAAAACAGAACAATAATGAATTCCATCATGTTGGACTCAGACTTACAGTGGGTAATGATGTTTTTCATGTGTGTAATTGTCTGTGTGTGTGTGTGTGTGTGTGTGTGTGTGTGTGTGTGTGGGTTTGGGGCTCTTAAGAAGCTGAACTAATGCGGCTCTGTTGTAAATCACACTAATAAGGCCGCAACCGATCTCACACTCACTCATTCCTCTCTTTCCCCATCCCTCGCTCTCTCCTTCTCCCCCTTTCCTCTCCTCCGCCGGCCAATAAATAACCTCCGGCCTGGCTGCGGACACAACGATCGCACTACAAAGCTTCGCTATTCCCATATTTTCTGCGTAACGATGTCTGAAAAGGTAGGAGGGAGCGCTGCTATCAGCAAATGAAATGCCATAAATATGATTCATGGAGGAATGAAGGCGTCAGCTTATTTCTCCATCTTATCACTCTATCGCCGGCTCCCGCTATTTTTTTCTTCCTGTTCATTTTTTTTAACAAAGTTGATTCCAATTATCGCATGGAGAATGTTCTCATGTCTCATGATGTCATAAATTATCGCCGCCGCTTCCCTCGCCACTTATCAGAGGAAGATAGAGACGTCTTCCCTGCAGACAGATGTTCATGAGAGAAAGTTAGACAGGATGGGAGGACATGCTCTGGTGTGTGTATGCGCTGTGATATCCAGCTGATGATTTTGAGTGTGTAATAAATGAGTCAAACCTCGTCTGATGAAGCTGTTGTGTGAGAGGCCACTGATCCCCTTTGGCCTCCAACACATTTCCTCCTCAAACCTCTTCCGTCATTTTGTGTGTGTGTAAAGAAATTCTCACAAAAAGCCTCAACATTGCAAGCCTAAACTATTCATTCAAGGCTGGATAAAACCATTGTTTTTTGTCCTTTATGCAAAATTCTGACCCTACAATCAAAACTATTGTCTAATTTTGAGAGCTTTTGTTAATTGTAGTCTCAGTTTGCGGTTTGTATGTGACTGGAGTATTCCTGTTGTGCTCTTCTTCTGCTGCTGTAGCTCGTCTGCTTCAAGGTTTAATATTTTGTGTGTTTAAAGAAGTTCTTCTGCAGACTATGGCTGTAACATGTGGTTATTTGCGATACGGATGTCTTTCTATGTGCATGAACCAGTCTTGCCATTCTCCTCTGACCTCTCACAGCAGTGTCATTTTTACTCATGAAACTGCACTGGACATTTTCTCCTTTTTTAGATCAATATTTGATGTTTGTTTTCCAAACACCCCATAGTTTCTGAAATGCCCAGTCCAGCCTGGCTCATACTAACAGCCAGGCCACTTTCATTTCAGTAATATTTCTTTCCCATTCTAATGCTCGGTTTAAGCTTCAGCAGTTAATCTTGACCAGGTTTACATGCCTAAATGCATTGGGTTACTTCTTTGTGAATGGTTGTTTTTTTTATTTGCTTAAATGAGAAGTTAAATAGGTGTACCTCGAATGGCTGTTGAAAGTATATATAATGATTGGAACTTTGAGCAAAGAGCATTTATTTTATGCTGATTCACTACTTAAGAATTAAAACTGTTTTTTGATGCTTAATTTTGTAAAAACTTCTATTTTTAAAGGACTTCTCTTTTTGAGTAGAACATTTGTCAATAGATGTCTTTTCCAACAACAGTCACTGTTTTACTTGCTGTCGTATTTGATCAGTAGCTAGTCGTATACAACTAGCTGTCGTATTTGATCAGTTGAATGTGCCCTTGCTGAATTAAAACACATTTATTTAATAGTATTGTCAAATATGCAATATAAAATCAAAGCATACTTATTTCACAGGGGAAAAAAACTATTGTTAACAAATAATATGGTAATAGGAATAATAATAATACAATTTTGTAAAAATCTAAATAGATTAAAGTTATTTTTTCCATTGATTGTCATATAGTGTGTGCAAGTGACAGTTTGAGTTACTGAACGTCTTTTTGTTTTATAAGGTTATAGTAGGACTTGCATGTCTGTTTCATAACGTAATGGTGAGATGTATACACACTACCCATCAAAAGTTTGGGCTCTGTATGATTTTAAAATAAGCGTCTCCTGCTCACCAAGGCTGCATTTATTTCATCAAAAATACAGTAAAACTTGTAAAATAGTGAAATGTTATTGCACTAAATTTTAAAGATGAATTTTTAGCTTCATTACGCCAGTCTTTAGTCACATGATCCTTCAGAAATCACTCTAATATTAATTATTATTATTATTATTATTATTATTATTATTGTTATGAATAAAAGCAATAATGACTGGAGTAATCATTTTAGTTGAAACTACATGCAATACGAAAGCAATTTAACACTTTTTTAAATTTTTTTTTTTTTTTATTTATTAAATGAACAGAATAATTTTCTTTAAAAAAACATGAAAAAAAACTGACCTCAAACTTTTGACCGGTAGTGTATATACGCACATTTTCAATTTAACATTAAAGGGGACCATTATGCAAAAATCCTTTTATAAAGGCTTTAAACAGTTGTGTGGCTAGTGTGTGTCAATATAGCCAGCCTCTAATGGTAAAAATGCATTAATTCAATCTTCTAAAACACAATTGATAAAAACGGTCTCCTTGACATTCTCCTTCTGTACATATCATCAGAGGGGGGAAGCCACACCCATTAGTGATGATTAATCTCTCCCTCATTAGCATAGAGAGCCCTGAGTGAGAACCAGTCCGCCATTACAGTTTTCACATCGAACTTGATTAAGATAATGTCAGTGACTAAAGGATTATAAATCTGGAGTTTTGGGATGTCCAAATGAACACTGTATAGACTGTATAGGCATTTTCAGTTTTTCACATAACGTTAATCCTGCTTTGAATCTGCCACTATGCTGATGCATAAGAATTTGTAGCTCCACCCTCTTTAGAAAAGAGGGCTGAGTGCACAATTTCATTCGAATTTAAAGAAACAGTCACAAAAATGGCACAATTTGCATCTAAACCTAAAAGGGTCCGTTTCAAAGAGTTATAAAATATTATATGATTGGTATTTTAAGCTGAAACTTTACATACAAACACTAGGGATATCAGAGACTTATTTTACATCTAATAAAAAGGAGCAAAATAGGTCTCCTTTAAGCTTTTAGATGGTCAAGCATAAACTGTCATACAACACATTTTACTCTACAACTGACAATGGGCAAAAGTGTGCATATAAAATTAATTAAACATAAATATTAATTTCTGTTAATTATATGCGACATTAAAAGTGACTTTTTTTTGACTCAGATATTTGACCTTTTGTGTATGTTTCTCAATGGCAGTTGTGCAAAATGTAACTCTGTATGTGTTTATTGTTGAGTACATGTGGTTTATGTACATGTGCGTTGTACTATTAAGCCCCCATATGGACTTTTATGAGTTAAGCCTCAGCTAATAACTCCAGGCCATTAATATAATGTTAATCCAGGTGCTTCGAAAAACAGGCAGCCATGATATTTCTCTCCAGTCATGACCTCCCTATCTCAATCTCATTAAAAACCTTCTACCTACCACAACCGCAGACAAAATACCAACCTCTCTTTCTCTTTCTCTCTCTCTCTCTCTCTCTCTCTCTCTCTCTCTCTCTCTCTCTCCAGGATGTCATGAGTGTTTTTGTAAGCCCAGCTAATTAGTTTCTCTCTTTCTTGCTCCCTGTATGTTTAACTGGTCATCGGTGGTCATAAATGTGCTGTTGATTTGGTTACTTCCTGAGACAATGGCAAAATTGTTTTATGTGCCATTCAATTAGCAGCCGCTGCCGGGCTGTTCCATCTGGACCTCTTTATGTCGAGAGAGTGATGAGGAGAGAGAGAAGTGCAAAGCCACAACCTCCGCTGATGGAGGATGAAATGACAGCGAGAGCCTGGCTGTCCCCAAAACCTGACCCTAAACCAAGGGGACGAGGGGAAACTGCAGGTCTGCTGCCAAGTCTCTTTGCATTTCAAAAGTTCTGTAGGTGCCGAATCACCCTGTGGACATAGAGTGAAGTAATTAAGTAAACCCTATTGTTATGACTAGATTATTACAACATTATTATGAGAAATTGCTATCAAATTTGACAATAACTTGATGAGTAAAGCTTGACTGTCTTGCATGAAAGTTTCGAAGTTTGAAAAAATGAATTTTTTTACTGAAATTCAAGCTTGACACAACAGCTTAACATGATTTAACACACTGTTAACATTCAAATTTGATTTAGCACATTATCACATGACTGTTAGCACATTTAGCATGTTGCTAGCATATTTCTGACATGGTTTAACACACTGCTAGCATGTTTAACATGTTCCCAGCATTTTCCCTACATGATATAGTGCACTATATACAGTTAAAGTCAGAATTATTAGCCCCCTGAATTATTAGTCCCCCTGTTAATTTTTTTACCTTATTTTTGTTTAACGTAGAGAAGATTTTTTAGCACATTTCTAAATATAATAGTTTTAATAACTCATCTCTAATAACTGATTTATTTTATATTTGTCATGATGATATTGAATCATTTGCTATGCTAATCTGAATAATATTGTACTAGATATTTTTCAAGACACTTCTATACTGCTTAAAGTGACATTAAAGGCTTAACTAGGTTAATTAGGTTAGCTAGGCAGGTTAGGGTAATCAGGCAAGTTATTGCATAACGATGTTTTGTACTGTATACTATCGGAAAAAAATAGCTTAAAGAGGCTAATAATTTTGACCTTAAAATGGTTTTCAAAAAATTAAAAACTCTGCTTTTATTCTAGCTGAAATAAAACAAATAAGACTTTCTCCAGAAGAAAAAATATTATCAGACATACTTTGAAAATTACCTTGCTCTGTTAAACAACATTTGGGAAATATTTAAAAAAGAAAAAACATTCAAAGGCTGGCTAATAATTCTGACTTCAACTGTATGTTTTGATACATGCTTGCGTTTTTCTATTTTGATATCAAACACTGCTGGCAACTGTTGTTATCAAGCACACTTTTAGCATGTTGTTAGCATTTTATCCTGATTTAGCTAGCACCCTGCTAGTGTTATAGTTTTAGCACATCTCTAGCCTGACATTGCAATTTTTTTGAACAGCTAGAATTTAACATTTATTTAAAACAATTCAAGTGTTTCTAAAACAATTTAAGTTTTACCACCGCTAGCACAATTTATCTCTCTGTTTTAGCATATTCACAATTTAGCATGTTGTGACACGTTGTTAGGTTTTTCCTAGCATTCTTTCTAGCATGTTTTAACAGACTACTAGGCTAGTATGTTTTATGTTACCGGCATATTCCTAGCATGATTTAGCATGTTTTGACATAGTGGTTACATTTGTCTTGCATGATTTCAAATGTTTTTGCATGTTTTATGTTAGCACATTCATAGCATTATTTAACAAATCTCTAGGATGTAGCATTTTAGCATGTTTCTAGCATTAATTTGCTTAGTTTTATCATATCTAGCGTTTGTCAAGAGATGCAGATAATTAAAGTAGAAAGGCTGAAATTGTAGGTTATTTTCTTCTACAATATTTCACATAAAACATCCTCTAATTATAAACTTTGAGAATAATGGGTGTTTTATTGCATCAAATGCTTTTATTTCTCCAAAAGAAGAGGTTTCGGAACTATTGGCATTCCTGGAGAATATTTAAAGGCAAACAAAGTGGTGGCTGTTATGAAATCCTATGCTTTACAGTTGGTCTCCATTTCCAAGAACCGTATTACTGCCTTTCTCCAATTTTCATTTCCCTCGGGTATAAATATGAGTTTGCACGCATGTAAAATACCTTTGTCCATCACCATGGCTAAAACCGCAGAGCTTTCAGCAGAAAAAGTGACAGATGATTGTTGAACCGCTTAGATCAGGTAACAGATATAAAAGAATACATAAACAGTTGAAAATACCGCTAAGCACAAAGGCTAAAATCAAAATGCTTCAGAAGTCTGGAAGAACTGCAGATTTGCCAGAACATTATGCGTCCCCACACTGAGTGAGGAAGACCATAGAGCAATTCAGAGGTCATTGTTTTACAAATGCACACTTCAGAATCAGCTGGTAGTTGACACTTCATTGTGTTTCCATCATCTTGTTTTTTGAAGTATCATATTGAATTCAATTCACCTTTATTTCTATAGTGCTTTTGCAATTATAGTGATTAGAAACAGTGTCAGTTCAGTTTTTAGTGTTTAAGTTCAGTTCAGGTAGCTCAGTTCAGTGTGGTTTAATATTCACTGCTGATAGTCCAAAGACTGAAGAGCAAATCCATCAATGCGCAGCTGTACAAATCCCGAACCATGCAAGCCAGTGGCGACAGCAGCTAGGGGAAAAACTTCACTAATTGGCAAAAGTGAAGGATAAAAAACCTTGAGAGAAACCAGCCTCAGTTGGGCACAACCATTTCTCCGATGTCCAAACGTCTACAGCTGCAGTGTAGGTGCTGGAGGCTGGTGAACTCTGGACGTCAGCTAAGACTCATCAGTCTCATGCTCTCCACTCCTCCATGACCACCACAGCAGCTGCTCAGGATACTGCCTGGTCCAGGATTATGGAAACCTTGGGATCATCTTGTCACAGGTCTTGGATCGCATCAGTGGCACTGCATAGTCTCTGGGGGCCTCGGGATGAGTATCCCCAGTTGGAAATAGAGAATAATTGGCGTAGCTGCTGTTCATAGTGTATTTAAACAAGATGCAAAAACCTGCGTGGAGCACATTCATGCATCATACTGTTATGTGATGCATTGTGTTGTATGCTTTACTAAAAAGATAGGTCTTTAATTTAGTTTTAAACTGAATTTTCTAGACCTGGTTAGAACTCTGGCAGCTGTATTGTGTACTAGCTGAAGTTTGTCAATAGAGGATGCTGGGCAAACAGCGAACAGAGCATTACAGTAATCCAGCCTAGAAGTCATAAAAGCATGAACTAGCTTTTCTGCATCCGAGATAGCATATTTCGGAACTTAGCAATATTTTTCAGATGAAAGAAAGCAGTTTTTGTGACATTAGATATATGATTTTCACAAGTTAAATTGCTGTCTAATATAACACCCAGATCTTTTATAGTAGAGCTAATGCTAACTTTGTATCCCTCTAATTGCAGGTCAAGTTGTGAGATCTGCTGTGTACAGGATTTAGGCCCAATAAGTAGTAATTCTGTTTTGTCTGTTTAAGAGAAGGAAATTGTATATGAGAAACAAGTGATGGAAACATAAAATTCCCAATAAAAAAATCCCTGAAATCACAAAATGTTTTATGCTTACTTGAGGTGGTTTTGGATGATGCAAATAATGTGAGGCGGAGATGCATTTGCCAAACTCTGATGTTGTAGTGAACACTGTACCCATGCGACTAATCAGCTTCATTATGTAATTAAGTCTTAATTATGCTTGATTTGTTTACTGTTGTTACCAGGTTACTAATACCACAGTCAGTCGCTCAATCAACTTGATGGAAATACAACAATTTTTTTTTGTTTTTCACATTAGGATGAAAACCCAGCTACTGTCGACAAGTGTTTAGCAAAAGATGCACAAATATAACATTAATGAGCAAAAACTACAAACTGCAGCTCAGTCATACAATATTTCAACTGCAGTTGTGTCTTGTGGTCAGGTGAGACCAAATCTGACCTTTTTGCCTGTGTGGAATTTCATTATTTTTGGTGTCAGAGAGAAATAAATACATAAAAAAGCACCTGACAGACACAATAAAGCGTTGTGAAGGTGTTTTAGGGCAGTTTTTTCTACTAGTGGTCTAGGAAGTCTTGTTAAGGTGAATTGTATAAAGAAATCAGTATTTTAGTCCTGTTTTGCATGTGTGTACTGTATATCATACTTGCTACATAAAATGGGTAATAGTCTCTAATATTAATATATATACACTACATTATTGTCAAAAACACACAATTAGCAGAAATTGTATGAAATACAATAATGGTAATTAATAATTATTCACATTTGAAAATATGTTTAAATACTATGTTTGATTTAACAGGATAATGCATACATAATACATACAGTGCATACTCTGCAGTTTTTGGGGTATGTTATGTTTATATTAATGATAAAATATATATGATTCAAATGTATAATAAATATGCATTATTATAAATGTATATTAGATCATTTAAAAATAATGTTACTTTTATATATAACATGTAACATACAAGTATATATTTTTATATTTTATCTTTTATCGTTGTGGTGTTTATGCATTCTTTAATGCATGTTTATTGTAAATTTCTCTTCATATTAAGGCCAATTTTGGGCAGTTGTGTTACCACTTGTGTTATTCTGGTGGTTATCAGTATAGTTTTAAAGTATAAAAGTATATTATTATTAACATTGAATATTATATTGATATATACTGTACAATTCTGAGTGGCAAAGCGCAGGGAACCAAAATGACATCTTTTAATGCCTTTAACATTGTCACTGTATTTCAAAAGTGTTTTACCACAGCTGCCCAAAACCTGCTTCCCTCTGCCAGGAGCTTCAGACTTGGCTGCAGTTTTGACCTTTCATCAAGATTATATCACAGAAATGGTTTCTAGGAACATAAGTGTTTTATAAAGGCCACCCTAGTTTTGGGATTTGAATCCCATTTAAAATACACAGGATTTTTTTTTTCTTTCATTTATCTTCCTAAATGTTGCTCCTGAAGAATAACTCCAAAGCAGCATGTCTGACAGTAGAAATTATGCTTCCTTAATATCTGAATTACAGTATGTATAGCTAAAACACTGTGCTCTGCTTTCAGGATAAGAGTTGAACATTAGACTCATCAAAACACAAGACATTTGTGCATCAGCCTTTAACAAACTCTAGGCATTCAAGAGTTCACACTTAGCTGATGATTGATTATACAGCTTGTTTGGCATGCTGTCCCGGGAGAGAGCCCTGAGCTCATAAGAGAGGGGAGTTTGAGCTCAGGTAGATCTCGAGAACTCCCCTGCTGTTTGAAGCTAGAGAGCAAGTAGGAATTGTTATAGATATATAACTATATATATATATATATATATATATATATATATATATATATATATATATATATAGATAGATAGATAGATAGATAGATAGATAGATAGATAGATAGATAGATAGATAGATAGATAGGGAAGATATAACTACTTACTAGGAGCACATCTATGGTGCTGATTTGAATTAGTCGATGAACGTAAGTTGCATGTTTTTGAATGGTGGGAGAAAACTGGGGAAACCCACGTGAACACAGGGAGAACATGTGAACTCCGCACAGAAACGTCGACTGGCTTGGTAGGGACTCGAACGCTAACCACTGGGCCGCTGTGCCACCCATCTAGGAAAGATGGAGTAGGAAAGGAAAGGGGGGATTATTCAAAACAAAGAGATGACTATAGTATGGAACTTAGGTTATTTATGCAGATTTGGGAATTGTCTGATTGGTAAATCAGAAATTGTATAATACAGGACTGCAAACAATCATAAGCTCGTGATCCTCTCAAAATTAGTTTATAAATAAACTTCACTTAGTCAAAATTGGCAACTTTTGAAGTAGATTCTCTCAGGTATTTTCTAAAAGAGGCCAGTTATGCTAGAGAAATTGTTTTTGTCAGGACATCTTGTTTTCTATTTTAGCTAAAGTGTTTAATTTGAGAAATGTCATAAATGTCTCTTATTATTTATTGTGGAATTGAATCAAGCGTTTGTACACGAGTTTGTCAACAATAAACATGACAATAGTAATAGTACTGTGACATAATTTTTTTTTAATAAGGATTATTATTTATTGTTATATGTAATATATATGTATTTATAGTGTAATTAATATTATGCGATGGTGTTTTTTGTGGTTACTATGTCATAAGTGAAGGACCACAATGTCAGAATGAACCACCCCAAAGAGATTAATAAAGCGTAAAACTAAACTGAATAATGCAGCAAATTGTCCATTTATTAAACTGACTAAACTAGCTATTAAAATGCATTCAGTTACAAGTTTTCTTATTTTTCATCATTTTCAAAGTTTTATGCTGTGGACAAGTAAAACTTTAGAAAAACTGATAATCTGATTTTGAAACTGTCAGATTACATAATGAATATATTTTTTACATGATACAAACAAATCTGTGCCTGATTTGCAGTTGCTTGGTGACTTTGTTGACTTGGATAAACCATAAAATGGCTTTGGCTACATGAACTGTTAGATGAAGTGTGGTTGCTGCACTAAACAAATTATACAGTATGGATTAAGTGGTGGGTTAGCATCAAAATGACCTAGTAGTTACATACTGTTCGTATCATTTAAAGGGAGAGTTTGTGAAAAAATGAACACTGCTCTTTATTCAGGCATCCTTAGGGCGGTCATCCAAGGTGTATGAGCCCTTTTTCAAGTACAATCCAAAAATGCAAATCAACAGTTAAAGCCATTTTAAGAGTCAAAAACAAACATATGAAAATATCTTAACCCAGATACAGGCTAAGCAGAAGTAATACAGCAAGTTCTTCTGAAGCAAAACGATTAGTCTGTGCAAGAAACTGAACACTATTTACTTCATTATTACTTTTTATTTACTCCGCAAACAGCACATTCATAGGGTAAAAACCTTCATTCATTTGTGTTGCCAAGACTTACTGGAAAAAACAGCAAACAGAAAATAAAATGACAAAATAAACTGAAATTAAATCCAAATGATTTATATGAAAAATAAGACCAAAATATTGCAACCTGTTGTTCAGTTGAAATGACTAAATATGATGATTCTTGCTTAAATAAACATGGCAACACTGCAAGAAATCAGTCTTGCAAATGGAAAGCATTATGTTGGTTACGGGTAAGTTAAGATTGCAGTCTTCATCTGGTAACACTGATTTGGTCAAAAATAGTGAATAGCTAATATTTAACAATTTGGCTGAACTGCATCTATTTTTGGAACCGTCCTATTCCATAAATGAACAGAACAATTTACATTTAATTGTTTAACACACTCTTGTGTCAAAAATGATTAATAATTTACTGGATTTACACCTGTTTTATAACGTGGCTGTCACTCCTGAAACTTTAGTGTAAAGTAGGAATGTTCCGATTAGCATTTTTGTTGCTGATATCGAGTATCGATTTCTTGTCATGGTAATTGGCTGAGTTACTGATTCTGACGCTTCAAGCTTTCTAACAGATAAAGCACATTTTCCCTCTAAATATGATACTTAAGTGGAGCTTTCTTCTTACCTAAAAGAATAAAAAAATTTGTTGAATATAAACTTGTCTCTTATATCCAGATGCGCACATGCATCTTGTAAACTCATAAACTAACACTTACATTCGGTTTATAAGAATGGCCAGATTCAAGAGTACCAATAAAGTCATAAAATTTGATTATCGACCGATACTGATCTTCAGCCAATCGATTAGAACATTCCTAGTATATAGTGTAAAAGTTAGTTCTGAAATTTACCAAAATGAAAACCAGTTTATCTACCAGATTGTAACGACTGGATTTAAAAGAATTCTACAATGTGAATTAAACAACTACTTCATTATGATGGATATGGTGTGTTTTTGTGAATATGTGCAGGACAGCCACAGCAAGAGGTTTTGCATAGCGTTGCCAGATATTCAAAAGAAAATAATCTTAAACAAGAATAAACATAAGACCAACTGAACTGAACCTCCATACTTCAATAAATCTGTAATCCTCATCACTTTAACAGTCAAGCCAAAACAACAATGCGTATAATCAGTGGACATGGCAACACTCCAAGAACGCAGTGGCCTACAAACTAAAAATATGATGGTTTTGTCAAGGGGAGTTAAGATTGGAGAATAACAAGTCTTTGGTCACAGTAATATTAATTTGGTCCAACAAAATGTTCAAAAAACCCAGAATGCTTCTGTGGTTTTCTTTTTGTCAATCATCTCTATTTTTGGAGTTCACTATATTAGAAGAAATCTGTGCAGTGTATACACAGAATCTAACTAAACTACACATTGGTAGTGGGTTTTTATGATTGATTATATGCAAAGTGAAAAAAAAACACAAGGAAGAGATTTAAACTTGAGCTCATTTGGGTTGCCAGATATTGTTTTGCGTGTCAGATATGTATTGAAACAGTTTAAATTAGGTTCAATTGCAGGACGATCATGGTAGTCTTCTATTGCTTAAACATAGTACCAAACTTGCAAAACATCAGGACGTTGGCTGGTGACCACATTGCCAATCTTTCCTTGTTTTATACACATACAGAACTGCAGTTTGGAGTATTTAGTCCTGTTTCTGAATGTGGTTGTCACTCCTGAAACTTTAGTGTATAGTGTAAACTTTAGTTCAGTAATTTACCAAAATGATAACCATATTTAACAGCCAGCTTATCTCCCAGATTGTAACAACTGGATTTAAAAGTATTCTATAGTGCAAATCCCACTGATCAAATTAAACAACTAGTTCACAGTGACACGCATGGTGTATATTTGTGAGCATGTGCAGGAAAGCCACAGCAAGTGGTAAGATATTTGACTCATTAGTGTTGCCAAATATTCAAAAGAAAATAAACCAAAATAAACATAAGACCAACCGAACTGAACAACCAAACTTCAATAAATCTGTAATCCTCATTACTTTATCAGTAAAGCCAAAACAACAATGTGTATATTTAGTGGAAATGGCAACTCTCCAAGAATGCAGTGGCCTACAAACTAAAAATATGATAGTTCTGTAAAGGGGAGTTAAGGTTGGAGAATAACAAGTTTTTGGTCACAGTAATATTAATTTGGTCCAACAAAATGTTCAAAAACCGACAATGCTTTTGTGGTTTCCTTTTTATCAATCATCTCTATTTTTGGAGTTCGCTAAATTAGATATAGAAAAAAATATGTGTGCCTAAACAACTAAACAACTTGTTGTTTGTTACAGTATATGCAAAGTGAAAAAAATGCAGGGAAGAGGTTTAGACTTTAGCTCATTTGGGTTGCCAGATATTGTTTTGCGCTTCTGATATGTATTAAAACAGTTTAAATTAGGTTCAATTGCAGGACGATCACGGTAATGTAGTGCTTAAAAATAGTACCAAACATGCAAAACCCCAGGACGTTGGATGGGGTCACATTGCCAATCTTTTCTTGTTTTATACACATACAGAACAACAATTTGGAGTATTCAGTCCTGATTTTTAATGTGGTTGTTACACTTTACATGGTTTCACTTTTGAAATGACCTGTCCTTGTCTTTGACTTTTGTCTCTGAGGTGAGTAACTGGTGTGGTTCTGTTTGTGTACTTTAGTCTTCCTGGGCTTTGACTGTGTGCTTGCGTGTGTGTGTGTGTGTGTGTGTGTGTGTGTGTGTGTGTGTGTGTGTGTGTGTGTGTGTGTGTGTGTGTGTGTGTGTGTGTGTGTGAAGATGGTCCTCTTGATAGTTTGCGTGTGGAATGTGTGAGCAGACGCTGTCATCGCCCGTTGCCGTGGCACCTCCTCATGGTAGTGTTTTCCTTAGCGATAGCATTATTTTGACTAGTGCAGAGTTTGTGAGATGGATGAAGGAATGGCTGGAGAGACTTATGAAGGGATGGAGGGAGACTCTGTTTTGCTTTCTGTGAACGTGTGATAGGAGGTGGGCCTGATGACAGATAGAGCAAACAGAGAGTATGGAGTACAAGGACAAGAGAAAGTGGACCATGAGAATTTTGATATGAAAAGTGTGAATAAGAGCAATGTGTTTAGGAGAACTCTTCTATTTAATGTGCTGTATATGGAGATTTAGAGTAGAGCAGGTAACTTGATTCTGATATACTGTTCAAGCAAGTGAATGGCATATTTTTGGAAAATAAAAATTTACTTTGGGAAAATTGTATAAAACGTATGTGTGTGTACACGGTAAAACCCAACAGTCAACTTTATCAAATGAATTGAGTGTAGTTAACTCAAAATTGACTGAAAGTTAATTCTACTCATTTGAAAAGAGTTTTGAACTCCGTGTTGAAGATAATAAGTTAATTAAATACCTCATTACTTCAATTTAAATGGAGTTCACAGTACTCATACAGATTAGTTTTTTTTTAACTCAAATGGTTTGTAGCAATCGATTTCTTTAAACGGTTTGAGTTGCCTTAACTTATTTGGATTCACAGTACTCAGTTGGTTTGAGTTCTCTTCATTTTTTGGGTTTTACTGTGCTCAAATTGCTTTGTTTACTCAAATGGATGAAGTTCACAGTACTCATTAGGATTAGTTTTTCCTCAAACGTTTTGAGTTACCTTAAATTTGGTTTTTAGAGTGTATAGAATAAATGTATACACTAATATAATAATTTACTTGATAGATATTTCTATGATACTTCACATGATCCTGTACTGTAAAACCCCAAAAGTTAAGGTAACTTAAATCATTTAAGGAAACCGATTGCAACATACCATTTAGGTTTAAAAACTAATCTTAATGAGTATTTCCCAGTTCGTTTGAAAAGTGTGAGCGCTCTGAATCGGGCTCAGGCAGTGCAGTTGACCGGCCCTGGCCTGGTTAGAAGAGGTGTGCCAGAGCACGGTTCGGCTGGGCTTTGACGCAGTATGCTGGTAGGGTGAGTGCATAGCGCGTCGAAGCTTAAAACTGAAGATGAGGCAGGACTTTTAAGTTTTATATGGATTTATTATTCATTCTTACTGTTCAATGAATGCAAACAGTCGTAGTTTATTAAAGACGCAAACCACTCTCTGCACGACAGCTGCACCTTCAACAAATCTCCGAACACCTGCAGCGTGAGGACTTTTATGATTATTTATGAGCATCAAAAGTGACTGATCTGTTTAGCGAATTATTTGACTGTTTGTCACTGCATAACAAACGACTAAAATGATTTAACTAAAGAAATTTCCACTGTGCTGAGCACGAGATCGCTTCTCTTCTGTTAAACTGAACAGCTCATCATCGATCACGTAAGCGTGCTCCGGCTTGGATGCAATGTGAGTGCAGGCCGTCGGGGCAGAGGGGAGGGGGGACAAGCGTATTTCGAACTAGAATCATGTAATGGCATATTAAATTCTCCAGGTTGTAAGCAGTATTGATTCACTTATGTTTTGTCTGTTACGTGTGCGTGGCTCTGATGCTTTGCAGCCTTTGGTTAATTTCTTCTTTTCAGTCTGTCAGACAAACATTCTAAATAGTAAATAAGGTGAAGTATACTTCTAATTTCACTCAACACTGTTTTTCATGTTTAATACTGTAAAGCTAATTCCTTTAAAGCACTATAAAGAGCTCTATAAATAAATCTGTCATGCCTTAACGGGTGTGCTGAATTGGAGAGCTTATGCAAACATTCACATCGTTGTGATGACATGCTTTATTAACTGCTGTTGTCTTGCTGATATTATTTTATCTGTGCTTACTTTATTATTGAGAGGAAGCGCATGTGTATGTATTAATCCAAACATCACTCATGTATATGGATGTTTGCTAATACCACTAAAAACATACTATTGAATGAAAGAATGGAAAAATACTTTGCTGTGTGTATATATTTGAGAATATCAGCCCAGTACAGGCTGAGGTCAGTATTTGCAAAAACTGTAACAAATTATAATCCACAAAAAAAGGAAAGGAGAATACAAGCTTGATCACTGTTGTGCATTTTATTTATTAATTATTAATTTGCACTGCAGGATAGTACAGATATGACCTGAAAGCTGCAGTAGAAAGAGGAAAGCAGAATCAGTAAAGGGCTTGGAAGTGGCAATCAAATTCAGGTTGTCTTTGCACTATATTTTTGTATGTTTTACTACAAGGCTAGACGCACAATATGTCTTCTTTTTTTTAAGCCAAGTTAAATCTGTCAGGTTACTCCTTCGTGTTAATACATATTCCTAACAGAGCGACCTGTCACTCATTGCCTGGCCTTTAACCTTTGACCTCAGGGCTTACCATGTGGTGTCAGCACAGTCTCACTGTTTCTTCACTTGAGTTGAACACCCACAAACAC
Source organism: Danio aesculapii (assembly GCF_903798145.1). NCBI lineage: Eukaryota > Metazoa > Chordata > Actinopteri > Cypriniformes > Danionidae > Danio > Danio aesculapii. The sequence goes on from NC_079457.1 coordinate 17,038,658, forward strand.
ACACACACACATACACACACTCCTAAAGAGCCATGTTTCATGTTTTTAACACATTGCTTTCGTGAGCATTCACTTCTAAACACTGCTGACGCTGCCTTTTCAACTAGTTTGAGGTACTGAAGTGTGCTAAGACTCTCTGATGTGTTCTGCACTTGTGTATTTTAAGGCATTCCTCTCCTCTCTAGATTAAATTAGCTGCTCCAGCCATGCAGGGTCTGGGTAGTTAAAACACTAAGTTTGGTTGAGGGCGTCTAAAAACTGCCTGATTGTAAATATCTTCCACCACAGTGCTCAGATCTGCTGTAATGACACGACGTATGTGGTAACAATGCAGTGCAAGCCTCCCAATCTGTCATTACACTTTATGAAGGACCCAAACATGTGGCTCTTTATGGACGAACCTCAAACGTCCACTTTGTTGGCACTGGACGTATAGACAAGCATATGCGTGCATAAATATATATAGATACGTAGACAGCGTTTGTGGATTACTTACAAATTGCAGTCTCTTTCTGAATAAAATCTGCACGAAAAATGTAGTTTGGAATGTAGCCTCATTAAGGTAATATAATGTATTTTCTGTAAACATAATTATGTGGATGTGTACCACAAACTCAGACTTTCTTGATCTACAAAGTGTTATACATAGGTGTTCTTCTTATCTTGTGTATATAGTGCATTAAACATAACCAGCATGACAAAAGAAATACTCTGAATTAGATAATTTGCCTCTAATACTAATACTGCCATAATGTTGTATAATAGTATTAGTGTGTATTAGGTAGGTTCAGATGTTTAATAGGGTATTTGCCGAAGCATGCTAATAGGACTTTTAATTTGCCAGTAACCTGGGTTAATCGTTTCCGGTGAATTGTATGCCAATGCAAAATCAGCACGTTTAAGGTCTGTTTTCTTTAAAAATCAGTGATCCCCACTGGCTGAGTGATATCCGATATAAAGTGGGTCTCAGATTGTTCAAGAAGCACTGCATTAAATTACCTTTTCCCCTGCCATGTCTTTTTAATATGAGCATTTATCTTACCCCAGCAAATTATATTTAGCTTCTGCGCTAGCCTGCAGATTCTGACAGGCACGTGCGTGTAAACGGCTTTTTGTCTTGTTTTACAATTGAGCAACTAAATGAATGCCAAAGTCTGTTTAACTGATTGTATTTGAATTACATTACAACATCGATGCTGTAAAAGGAATCGTATAAAATGGAAAAAAACTCACAATAACTGGTCACCGGAAGTTTATCAGTATGGGAACAACACTAGCTCGGCACTATATGTAATAAATTGGTTAATATTATATCAACAAGTACTGCTCAATAAATAAATAAACAGACAAGCTAATCTCTAATGAATGAAGTATTATCTTAAAAAAATACTAGTTTCTAATGAATAGGTAACAGGATCTAATGAATAGTTAGTCATTAATAAGTGCTAGTATCTAATAGCCCAACTAATAGTTAATGAATAAGTCCTCTTATTTAATAATAAATAAGTACTAATGTCTAAGGAATCTATATCTAATGAATAGATATAACTCTTTAGTAACGTAAGAATGTTAGACTCATCGCAAATATGTGCTTCAACCTATATTTTTGCAAAATCCCCAAAAACATACTTTAACATATATTTGACTGCAGTTTCTAGATAAAATGAATGGTACGGGGCAGTAAGTGCCACACTAAGGGTGTACTCACACTAGGCACGTTTGCCTCGAACCGTGTCTGGGTGCGATTGTTCCCCCTCCCCGCTCCCCCTCGGCCCACACTCACAGGGTTCTATTTTAACTATCTTGGTGCAAAGTCTAAATCGCATGGCGCAAAAGCATTAAGGGTATGTCCAAATCCACTTTTGCTATTTTAAGGACGGAAAAATATCCTTTGCGTCCCAGCGCGTGGTCTAACAAGGTTGAGCTTATTCTCTTAATGAGTTATGAGCATAACATGCATTAAATCAATCAGTTGCGTCGCGCCATGGTGCGTTTGCTATTTATATGACGAACTAAACTGGATAAACTGAACACTTCACTAGCGAGAAAACAATTAAACAGACCATCTGCATCTCCATTCAGCCTCTTTACTTTTACTCTTTACTTTACTCCTTTACATTTGTGGAGTAAGAAAACGGTGTTGCACGCACTCCACTGAAGACATCCATTAGCCTACACATTTAATTTTGTTTGTTAAACCCAAAGATTTGTTTCAAAACTTTCTAAATGCAGTCTAATTTCAGTTTCTCAAAATAGCAACGCGCCAACAATGCGCCTTAACACACCTCCTTTATAGATCAGCACACCCATGAGTCCACAAAGTGGTGCAAATGGATTTGCTATTTAAACACTGTGTCGCAAAACAAAAAATTAGGGTTGCGCTGGTCTGAAAATAGCAACAAATTGCGTAAAACACATCTTGCGCCTTATTGCGCCAGGTGTATGATAGGATCCACATTGTATTTATACGTTCCGTGCCCAAGCACACTTACATCATCGATGATGCGATTGTTCAGTTAGGAAGAGAAGCGCTCTCGCTCTCTACAATGGAGATTGCTTTAGTAGTATTGTTTTGTATTATTAAGTCATTTGGAATGCATGGAGACGGAGTCAAATATCTTTTGCTGAACAGATCCACCACTTTTGGTGCTTATACATTTTTATGAAAGCACACATTTTCATGCCTCTTTAAAAAACTAAGACAGTTTGTGTTCATTGAAAAGTAAGAATGATTAATAAATCCACAAAAAAACAGTGCCTTAGAAGTGATATTACCTCTTCATTTTCACACTCGGGTATGCTTTGCACTCACACTTAAATGTTGCCTGACCCCAACCGAATTGCACTCTGTACCACCTCTTCCAACAGGGCAAGGGCCGCCCAACCAAACCGCATCCGAGCGTGATATGATCCACCCAGACTTGTCAAACAAACCAGGAAATTGTGGTAAAACACACCCGGGCACGGTTCGGACAGCCTAGTGTGAATACACCTTAATGATATTTACTAGGATTCTTTTTGCACAACTATTACTTGTATGTCTATATTTGTAACTGAATATGTTAGCCTCGCCTATCTATCTTTATATGGACAACTTTTCTGGCCTGGACAGCTTAAGCACTGGTATGGTATCTAATATTATTAAACGGTTCTTTGGATCACTCACTTCTGATCCGCCTGCCATGACTTTCAAAGGTATGTTATGAGACAACAACCACTAAATAACTTCATTCGAATCACTTTGAGCTTCAGTGAATACATTCAAATCCATGTACTTACATCCACATTAATATTTATCTCCTTACTGTTTTTGTTTGGTGCCATCTTGAGAATGAATAGTTTAAAGGTTAGGCTATACATTATTCATCTGATTTCGTTTGTGTCAGCTTTGTGTTTTTGACTGTTTGGCATCATCTTGTGACTGAATAATACCTAAGTTAATGTATACTCCATCAGCTGTTTTCGTTTCTGTCAGCTTTGCGTTTTTCAATGTTTGGAATCATCTTGTGACTGAATAATACGCAAGTTAGTGTATACTGCATCAGCTGTTTTGTTTCTTTCAACTTTGCGTTTAATTAAAGAATTACTAAACTAAATCTCAGAACAATGCTTTGTGTCTTATTCACAGTATATGTTATGTAGCAAGTAATAAGTGGGATAAAGTACTTCCAGGACAGTTGTTTTTGTAGAATAATGCCTTTCAGATTTATACAACAGTGCTCGGCTTCGTGTCAGGCTGCCCATAAGCCTGTCAGGCTTTATTCAGCAATAACAACCTCCTGGATGTACATTATATCTAACATAATGTTACGGTGTACAGCCATTTTCAGATCTCTCCAGAGATGGTCAATAAGATTTAGATCTGGGCTCTGGCAGGGCCACTCAAGGACATTCACCGAGTTATTGTGAAGCCACTCCATTGATATTTTGGCGGTGTGCTTTGGGTCATTGTCCTCCTGAAAGATGAACCGTCGCCCCAGTCTGAGGTTAAGAGCTCTCTGAAGCAGGTTTTCATTCAGGATGTCTCTGTACATTGCTGCATTCATCTTTCCCTCTATCATGACTAGTCTTCCAGTTCCTGCTGCTGAAAAACATCCTCACAGCTTGATGCTGCCACCACCACGCTTCACTGTAGGGATGGTATTAGCCTGGTGATGATGCCAAAGAGTTCAAGTTTAGTCTCATCAGACCCCAGAAAGTTTTGTTTCTTATGGTCTGAGAGTCCTTTTGGCATATTCCAGTCGCAGAGTGTATATATATATATATATATATATATATATATATATATATATATATATATATATATATATATATATATATATATATATATATATATATATATATATATATATAGAACATGTGTAGTTCGCTAACAAAAAAAAAAGAAAAAAAGACATCCCTGAACTTTCAATTTGTTTTTGTTGTTTTAGTAATTTGTCAACTACTCAACGAATCCCCAAAGGACTCAAAAGGAGCAAAACCTCCGGATTGTAAGACATTAGCAGGTTTCTGGAGAGCTGTGAGAGTGGGAGAGCGAATGAGCCCTGGTGATAAGAAGGGGCAGGAGAATGAGAGACAGTGGGCTGTGTGATTTGTGGCCAGTAATAAAGGTGCTGCTTGTACTCTGTTGTTTTAGTGTGATTGAGCTGAGCTGCTCAAACTCCCACTACAGGAATGCACAACTCATGCTTTATCTTCAATGCATTGAGTCTCGCTGCTCTGAGATGGGTCCTTTATAGAAAAAGCAGAACAACAACAGGTAACTCGGGATTGTGTCTGGTGGAAATGAAGTTTGGGTTGTTTTGAGGCATACACACACACACACACACACACACACACACATGCTGACATGGGGTCAAATACAGGCCACACACCACGAGCGAGATGCTTGTTAACACGTCTGTCTGCGGATATGAGTGTCAGAGGCATAGAAATAAACACCGACTGCAAACGTCCACTCCAGTAGACCAAAACATGCAGCATTTTTATTTGTACAGTTTTTTTTATTTATTATATACGTTTTTTTTTTCTGTTCATGATTTGACGGGTAATTGAAAACCATATTTGATTTTCTATTTAATTATTTTAATTTTGTCCTATATAATGTCTAAGCAATTATTAAGATATCTAAATAATTTCCGCTTATGTATCTTAAAATTTGTTTTTCTTTCTTTTACTTTAAATAGTTGTTTAAGAAAATGTTTGTTTATTTATTCACTTTTTAATAACTACACACTATGAATCATATATTAAGCATTAGCAAATACTTAATTATTATCTGTTAAGCATTAACTCTACATTAACAGATGTTAGTAAGCAGTTTATAACTGCACATACAAATGCTCTGTTCTTGACTTACACTGTAAAACCCAAAAAGTTAAGGTGACTCAAACAATTTAAGAAAAACAATTGCTACAAACTATTCAAGTTCAAAAACTAATCCTAATGAGTACTGTAAACTTAATCAATTTGAGTAAACAAAGCAATTTGAGCATAGTAAAACCCAATAAATGAAGAGAACTCAACTGAGCCAACTGAGTACTGTAAAACCCAATAAGTTAAGGCAACTCAAACTGTTTGAAGAAACCAATTGCAACAAACCATTTGAGTTAAAAAAAACTAATCTATATGAGTACTGTGAACTTACTCCATTTAAATTGAAATAATGAGGTATTTAATTAACTCATTACCTTCATCACTGAGTTCAAAACTCTTTTCAAATGAGTAGAATTAACTTTCAGTACATTTTGAGTTAACTACACTCATTTCATTTGATAAAGTTGACTATTGGGTTTTACTGTATAAGCACACACACACATACACACACACACACACAAATGAAACTGTATCAAATGAAAAATAAATCTTTAATAAAAACTAAAATATAATTACTGTGCAGATTAAACTTCGCTAAATAACATTGAAATGTTGCATCATAATATAGTGTTAAATTATTATATTGTTGTTGTTTTATCCAACTTTGTTATATTTTGACACAGTTATTCTGCAATGTTTAAAGTTTACAGTAATTTTACTTTTTAGATAAGATTGCAATGTATTGTTCATTTGATACTGAGCCTTTAGTTGTCATTTATTAGGGTCTTGCAAAGCATAAATAGTCCTCAATTTAGATTAGGTCACAAAACTGCTTGAAGTTGAGTTAATAAAGCATTTATTAACATACAAATTAACTATTAGTATATGCCTGAATAATAATATATAAATGTTGATTTGAATAATTTAGTAATCATTTACTAAATCATTCTGAATGATCTTAAAACCCTCTTAAATACAAATGATTTGTGAATAATGCAATACTGAATTTAGTAATGAAAAATTAATCGGAAACAAAGTATGAAAGTACAGTTATTAAGCACATTATATATGTGCTCATAAGACATGAATACAGCATTTGTATCTGCAGTTATAAACCGCTTACTAACATATGTTAAGGTAGAGTTAATGCTTAATAAATTATGAATTCACTATTTGCTAATTTTTAGTGGATGATTCATAGTGTGTAGTTATTATAAAGTATTACCATTTAGTCTTTAAACCAGAAATAAAACAATTTATCTATAAAGAAATTCTCTAATAAAATGTTAAAGCATGAATTAAAATAAGTTTTTGTAGTTTTTTTCTTTTTGTAAAATTGTTAATTCAATTCATAAATGTATTATTTAAAATGATAAAAAAAATGTATCATTGACTTTATTTTATGTATTTTAAAATAAATATTGAAACATAGCTTACAAATAATAATCTTTGTACAAAATGCATTTATTTTGTTCATATATATAAACTGTTACACTTGATATTGTAGCTAGTGTCTTGTGTAAATCATGGTATAAGCGTATTCACCTCACTTCTTGGCTAAAAAGACATTAAATAACACATTATGTACACAATTATTTAAAAAGACGTATTTTTTATTTTGTTGCTTAAAAACTTTTTGACCCATATAAATTAAACATAAATATTATAAATATTAAAGAAGCTGCCATCCAAACCAATGTGACTTGCATTTGCGAGTGTTCTTGTGGTAAGTCTGCATGTATGTTGTCCCAGAGGTGAAATGGTCTAAGAAGTCAGTATTTTGTGTGTGTGTAAGATGTGTGATGAAGCGGTCTCTTGTGGAGACTTGCGTTGTGGATCATTGACCGTGTGATGGAAGGTGTTCATGAGGAATTTACATTAGCACTGAGAGAAAATAAACTTAGCACATAGTACACGCACACACAATATAGGAAAAAGAAGAGAGAAAGACAGAAATGGAGAGCAAGAAAAGGAAACAGAGCAGAACAGAAAAAAAGGCAGTATTGTAAAGATAATTAATGCATGAGTGAATTTGAAGTAACTTGTTCAGTGTTTTTTAATGCATAACAATGTATTTTGCAGATTAGATGCTATGTTTTTCATCGCATTTACCATCTTTAATCTTTTCTTCATACGCCATGAATGCATTTTCTTTCTAAAGCCAACGGAGACCACAAAGACTCGCCGAAACATCGACGCCTGTATATTTATGGAAATGGAATGGAAAAATATCTTTGATGCAAATGTGCATTTACATGTGTGCTTATGCATAGGTGTGTGCGTGAATGTGTTAAACTCAGGGTTTTGTGGTCGAGTCTGTAATTGTGTCGTTGAACAAACAGTCTCAGTGTTAACTCTCTCCACCATATTTCCACTCCACTTGCACCAGCAGGTCTCAACCTTTGAGACACATGTTGCATTTTATTTCAATTAGACAGTCAGAATTCCCCCATTGCAGCGCTGCTCCTCTAGGCTTCAGCAGTTGCCCATGGCAGTGGATATTGGCCGTGCCACCGGTGACGGGTTATTGGGCGTTGCGGATCTCCATGCTACATTTGCAGTGCTGGAGCCAGTGAAAGGGGAAGGAGGTCGTCATGGGAACCAAGCACGCTCAGTTAGACCAGACTGCTGCTGAGAGATGCTCGCTATGGCAAGCCAATTTTAACATTTCATGCAGGAAAAAGTGCTTGTGTCTATGTACATGGTACTTAGTTTTAGCCCTGGTGCTTGTTCTTTTGGTAGTAACTTTCTTAAAAGAAACATGCACTTATTCATTAGTTGCTATTTATTATCATAAACCCTTTCACGTGTGAGTTTTAAATACTCCAGCTGACCCTCCTGTCAGTTTTTTTTTTTATGTGACCATTTCTTGCGCCTATAATCTATGTATATGTCGTATTTTGTTTCTTTTTGCCCTTTTCTGTAAATATTGACGACATGTTTCCATTATATTGTGAGTACCCAGATTCCCAAATATGTGATAGAACATATGTTTTGTTTTTTAAACAGCTTAATAATGATCATTTATTTGTTATATGACGGGTAACTGGTGCCACCGTTGTTGCTAGAAGGGATACAGCTGCGATTGGAAGTTAACGAGAAGTATTTATGTTATCTATTAATTTATGCATTTTAATCTATTAATTTAGTTGTATTTTTTTTACTGTCTACCCCTACCTCAACCCAGAACCCAACCCTCACGGTAATATAAAAATATTATTTGTTGTACAGTGTCACACAAATTATGCTATATTGACATGTCCTCAGCTGTATCCCATCTACACTTCACCCTCTCTTGCAGCATGAAGTCTGGATGGGATACAGCTGAGGCTACTTCTCCTTAGTTTTTGATCACAGCTGTATCCCTTCTAGCAACAACCGCAGGAGAGATCCGAGCTGCTGGATTTACGTAAAGTTCATTCATAATTTTCTTCCGAAATATATGAAGGTAAGCAACTGTTTATCTGGCAGTGGAATAGAGAAATATTCTAGTAACATAAACAGTGTGTATCTTACGTGAACAAAGCACATCGTCCAGTTATGTTGAAAAATAATAATAATTATTAATTATCATCCATAGACATCCCTGTGGGTTTTATAAACCTTAAATGGTATGTTTTGCTTTTTGGTTATGTGTATCTGAATGTCTGACACCTAAAATAAATGTTATTTGTTTGAAGCATAAAAAATAGTGATTTGACAAGCGCCTCAGAATGTTCTAATCACACCGGTGTGATCATACATTTCAGGGACCAGCCAAGGCTGATCACACCAGTATAATCATACGCGTGAAAGGGTTAAATACTAGCAACTTTATGATCTGATACTATCATTTCATCAGGTATTACGCACTGTAAAAATATCTGTAAATTAGCAATTTTCCGTATTTTGAAAGTCTTTTTTTTATATTATTTATACTTTTGAATTGCATTATGCAAAATTTCTTCCAGCAACTTTTAACGTTGAAAAGTTTGAAAAAGTGCCTTTTATTAACATTTTTAATAGTTTAAAGTGATAAATTGCCTGGGTTATATGTATATTATGGTACAAAAACCTTGTAATAAAACTATCAGTACATATTTCTCTATATGTTATCTTTATATTGTAAAGTACTAAAAAGTCAATAAAAGTCACTTTGTTAAACTGTTGAGTTGAATTTTCAACATCAAAAGTCAACAGAGCAGAGATCTAGGTCCCATAATGCAATTCACAACCATAAATAAAAGGAATTTTTTTTGAGAAGCTTAAAAAATAAATCCAAATCATGATTATTTGTATATTAATAATATTATAACCATTATTATTTAAAATGATCATGAGTGGCCTCTATGATTTTCTATTTTATTTCTAAAATCAAATGAATTGTTTCATGAAATGAGTTATTCTAATTAAAGTTGCTATTACATCATGAAATAGCAGGAATATAGGCCACTGTCACTTAAAGAGGCACACGGATCCAATTTATTGTTAAACGTTTTCTTCTGATGTTTTATCACAGAACAAATGAGCATTATTGTGAATAATCACAAAGCAGCATAATTTGACACATTTTTGTGTTTTTTTTGGACAATTTAGGTGTGCATTAAGCTTAAAGATGACCTTATACAGTATGTGTGTGTTCTGTCCGTCTCTGAAGCTTAGCGCATGCGCAGAATAGCACAAGTTCTCCTTTGAGCTTTTAAAACATAAATGAATCTAATACATTTTTTGTTGGTTTCCATGTGAAATCGGGCTTTGCAGAGGAACCAATGCAGACTGCTGTAAAGGAAGCTGGATTTGAGTGGCATTACCGAATAAAATAGTTAGCTAAATACATAATAGTACAAACACAGGTTCTAGTACATTTCAAGAATGAAATGTTGAAATGGCTTGCCACACCCTTGTAGAGCTCTGTGATTCAGTAAATTGAAACACTCATAAGCAGCTGTCTGCTAATGCTAACAACTACCATCTTTGGCACAAACATAAATGTATAGCCACTTCTTTTTGCAGACCCAGTCTTGAATTTTCAACACCTAACATGTTTTGCAGTGCCGTAATGGGATTTTGATGAGATTCTGTGGTTGTTGTTGAGTTCAGCTACTGGCCTTAACGGTATACGTTTATTTGGGCAGATACTCAGGCGCTAGGCTCCAATGCTAACATCTAAGTGTCAGCTGTGGATATTTTGTTTGTGTTTGATAAATTAGCAGGAAAGTTTGAGGTTTGACCAATTCTGTGCAAGTCTGGTGTTTTTGTTTCCAGTGGAACATTTGAAGCTGTTGACTCCACTAGTGTAACGCTGATCGGTGAGACCAAATGAGCAAACTGCACTAGAAGAACCAAACCGCTTCTGCATTAGTTGGCGTGTTTAGGGTTTAATAAGACTGTGGGGGAATTTAAACTTGCCTTCTCATGCTTTGTTTGATTCAATTCAATGTCAGATCACATATATTGTACTGTAGGTATCAGAAATGAATTAAATGAATTCTAAATATTCAGTGGTGGATATTACAAATGAAAGTTTTTTCTTTGCTGTCTAATTGCATATTTTCCAGTTTAATTGTCCTGTTTTGTAAAGTTAACTGAATGTGTTTATTTACCAACTGTTAGAAATGTTTCTGAGGCCCTGTTTACACCTGGTTTATTTTAAGATTTGGTTTGGTTGATCAAGTCACAAGTAGATAAGGGTAGAGCTTAGCCGATAAAAAAAATATTATTATCGTATTGCAATAAAATTTATGTTAAAACAATGATAGGCTCTGGACATTTTTACTCTATATTAATACTAAAGGCTGATTTGTACTTCTGTGTCGAGTGATCGGTGTGACGCACAGTGCATGCCTTGAGCGTAGTTATGCGTTAATACTTTTGCGTGCTGTTTGTGTCGCTCCGCAATAACACTTCTGAAACGCTAGCTGGCAGTAGGTTTTTATGTTCCTCTGTGTTGTTTTTTGCAGGTGTTTTGTTTTTTCTGAACGCTACAAATAGCTAAAACTCGCTCATTCAGAGGTGGAAACGGGAGGACATGCAACAACTTTAATCATAAGGTAAACACAAAACAAAAGTTTCCATCTGGAGCTCCTTCACAGAACTCGACACTTGTAAACACTGACTTCATTGGGCTCGCGGCTCTCAGCACCACCCACGCTCGTCACTGCTACCAAGCCGACCAATCACAGAGCTTGCGCTACGTGTTGTTGTGACATGTAGTTACATTTTTTGAGAGGTGCACGTCAGCCATGGTGAGGGCTGTGTGACTGCGCTGGACCATACGTGTGCGCTTGATGCAGAAGTATCAGCCTTGAGAGCCAATTTATAAATGATATTAGAGATTCACCGAATTTTCGGTTGCCAAAAATTTTCGGCCGAAAATAGGTCATGCTGCGTGGGTCACCCAGTATTGTTCAGCACGCTATTTTCACTTTCCTGCCAGCAGTGTCTGCCTTCAGTCGTGCTTGGGATACTCTTTTAAAAGTGGAAGCATTAACAATATATATCGAAAAATATATCGTTATCATTCAATATAGAAAATAATTATCGAGAATGCATTTTTGCCATATCTCCCAGGCCTAGATGAGGGAGACACATTCTGTTTCTCGAATCTTTCATTTTCGTACATATTCTTTACCTCTAAACTCAAAACGAGACAACAGAAAATGATCCAGATGTTTCTGCTCTTTCTGTGATGATTTCTGTGATGGTTTTGTAAAGGATCAGGACTTGTGAGAGAGCATTGTGCTTTGTGCATTATTTAGCCTTCAAACCAAATTTATTCAGATGGTAAAAGTGTAAATCCTATAGAGTGCAAAGACTATAGAGCTTTACTACACATTTAATATTGTTTAAAAATGAGGTGAGGGGGTGACTCGTTGGCTCAGTGGTTAGCACTGTTGCCTCACAGCAAAAGGTCGCTGGTTCGAGCCCAAGCTGGATCAGTTGGCATTTCTGTGTGGAGTTTGCGTGTTCTCTCCGTGTTGGTGTGGGTTTCCTCCGGATGCTCCTGTTTCCCCCACAAGTCCAAAGACATGCGGTATAGGTTAATTGAATAAGCTAAATTGGTCGTAATATGTGTGTGTGTGTGTGTGTGTGTGTGTGTGTGTGTGTGTGTGAATGTAAGAATGTATGGGTGTTTCCCAGTGCTGGGTTGCGGCTGGAAGGGCATCCGCTGTGTAAAACATATGCTGTATAAGTTAGCGGTTCATTCCTCTGTGGCAACCCCTGATTAATAAAGGGACTAAGCCGAAGGCTTTGTGGCTATTTGATTGACTATGAAAGCAATCCCATCAAATTTGTTTTTCGACTACTTCTGGAAGGTTTTTTGTTGTTTTATGCATATTTTTTTCTGTGAACTGTGGATAACACTATAAAAAAATCATTTATTTATTTTTTGCACAAAATAACAAAAAAGGTGCCGTGTTTTCAGATGTGATTTTATAAACTTATAAACTTATAAACTGACGCAAAGCCAACATTTTTACATTGAAAATCAGGGTAATTCCACTAAATAGTGGTGATCTTAATTTCTAATCACAACAAATGAAAACACTTATATTTTGATCAACTGTCTTTTTATGAAAAAAAAGAACTTTTCAAAAACTTTTAAAAACACAAATATTAATATTTTACTCAAACCAGTTCCTAATAAATGTGGTAGATACAGAGAAACTTCATAGTTGACATTTTAGACCATTCATACATTCATTTTCCTTCGGCTTAGTCCCTTTATTCATCAGAGGTCACCTCATGGGAATGAACCGCCCACTTATCCAGTATATGTTTTACACAGCGAATACCCTTCCAGCTTCAACCCAGTACTGGGAAACACCCATACAAACTCATTCACACACACACACACTACAGCCAATTTAGTTTATTCAATCTACCTGTACTGCATGTCTTTGGACTGGGGGATACCGGAGCACCCAGAGGAAACCCACACGAACACTGGGAGAACATGCAAACTCCACACAGAAATGTCAACTGACCCAGCCAAGACTCGAACCAGTGACCTTCTTGCTGTGAGGCGACTGTGCTAACCACTGAACCACCTTGTTGCCCCATTTTAGATCATTTTAGGTAAAAAATACCCATTAAAATAATAAAGCTATGGCATTAAAGCAAGCATATCAGCATGAAAAAATACACATTTCACATCTAATCAAACTAAGCTAAAGCCTCAAATGTGAAATTAGTTTTCTTTGGTGTTTAAAGGCTCTAAGTCTTGAATTAGAAGCCCTGGTGTATTGATTTCTCCTCCCGCAGTGTCTGATGTCTCAGTCATGGCAGTGAACCCGAGTCTCTGATCTACCAGCATGAGCACTAACAGTAATGGTGAGGACATGCATTCCTGCTGCACCAGAGGGACCAGTCGCCTCTTTATCGTACTTGCTTAGTGCCATCACAACAATTTATCATGCTGTTTCTTACACCTGTAGGAAACTGTCAATCAACCTGCTCAAACTCATCCAGGCTGAAAAACTCAAAAGTACAAATACACGTCAGCTTGAAAATTTTGTTAAACAAAATCATTTTGATCTTTGTTTTTGATCCCTCAAAGTATATAAAATTGTTAGTTTGTGGCACATTGATGATTAATATTGAGAGTTAAAAATAACAGAAAATATTAATATACAATACAACTACAATTTAGGGCACATGGCAGGAACTGCAAACCAGAGTTGTGTAGATGCAAACAGTATGCAGTGCAAAAAGCAAGTATGATAAAGTGACAGTGTCTTAATAATATACAGGGAGGTAGCATGAGGTAACTAGCTGTCCAATGTTACACAAAGTGACCGATGCAGATGTATAAATAGAAGAAAATTAATGAGATTTAAAAAAAAAAAAAACTTTAAATAAAGGTTGGCATTTAAAACAGTTTGATAAGTTTAAATAATTTATATACAAGTAAAAAGAATAAAAAATAATGACTTTATTACAAAAAATTTAACTACATTTTTATATATGAAGGCTTTTAAACATATGCCTGAGCCACCTCAGCTGACTTCTCTCAATGTGGAGGAGCAGCGGCTGTACTCCGAAGTTGTCCCGGGTGACAGACCTTCTCACCCTATCTATAACGCCCCATTCACACGGGGTGTCAGCATCAGCGCTCTCCATTCACTTTGAATGGGTGATGTCAAGCATTGCCGGACTGAATTTTGGATCCATTGGTGCTGCTTTAGTGGCGTAGCTTGCCAACTGAAGCATCAGCCAATCAGATTGGCATATGCAAATGCACCAGCTTAGACAGTAGCCGATTGTGGACTAATTTCATTGGCTGGCACTGTTATGACGATCGTGTCAGCCCCAACTTCAGACACGCCCTCGATCAATCGTTCACTCTGAAGCCCCGTGTGAATGCACGGTAAGGGTGCGCCCTGCCACCCTGCAAAGGAAACTCATTTTAGCCGCTTGTATCTGAGATCTTGTCCTTTCAGTCATGACCCAAAGCTCATGGCCATATGTGAGAGTAGGAGCGTAGATTGACAAGTAAATCGAGAGCTTTACCTACCAGCTCAGCTCCTTCTTTACCACAATGGACCGGTACATCGACCACATTACTGCTGCCGCTGCACCAATCCACCTGTCAATCTCACATTCCATCCTTTCCTCACTTGTGAACAAAACCCCAAGATACTTGAACTGTTCCACCTGGGGTAAGGACTTTCCTCCAACCTGGAGATGGCAAACCACCTTTTTCCTTTTTCACTTAAACATATCAATCTTAATTCAATGTTCTTCCTCTTGTGACTACTAATACGCTTCAAATATTATTACAAACAATGTAAATATTAAGTAGTAAATCTAATATAATCCCTCTTATTTACTGTACATACTCAAACAAGAAACTGCTTTGTTTTTGTCTGATGAAATACTTTTTTCTGAAGTTGATAAGCTTCCTTAGTAAAAGGGATCTTGTAGCCCCTCCCTCTTTCCCCTGAGTGGTTCAATCAGAGCTCTGATCATCTTCTGATGGTTGTGCCCCGCTGCCCACATCAGTAAGTGTAGAAATGGTGCAAGACAACAGACGGAGATGTGGATAAGGGTGAGAAGTGACTGAGTGTGTGTGTGAATGTGGGTTTGTAGGGGTGTGAATGAGATATATCTTCTGATTAGGAGTGGATGGAGGCGCCACTGTTTGTCATTCCGGATCCCTGCAGTTCAAAGCTGGGATAAGGGGTGATGACAAGCAGGAGAATGATGTGTTTGTCTGTGCAAGTGCCTGCGTGTGTCTGTGTGTATGCGTTCACTTCATGCGCTCCCACTTTGCTACCTTAAAGGGGACCGATTGTAAAAAATCAGATTTTTTCCTTGTTCAAGTGCTTTAATGGGCTTCCTGGTTCAATTACCAAACCAGGAAATGTGAAAATGGACAAGCCAGTAACTTGTTTTGGTAGGCCTTGCTGTGATTGGCTCTAAGGATAATCACTTCACACTCTTCACTGAACAATTATACGCATACACTGACATTGAAGCATTTGAAAGACACGTCTATGAGAGGATTTATCCATGAGCTAGCCGTTGACAGAGCGTTACTCATCCTCCAATGAGGGGTTGGTTTAGGGGTGGGGTTTGGGAGCACGCCTCGCTTTACAAATTGTACATTTTCGAACAAATTAAATCATCGACTCAATATGTAAAATATTTGTTATTTACCAAAGTTGTACATTTTAAAATGAAAAAGCTTCTCACCCAGACTGACTGGGTTTTACTTTAGCATTTTAAAAGTTCCCTGTTTTCGTGGGGCAAAGATGCAGTGTGGACGACAGGAGTAATAGTAATGAAACAAAAATGCACTAGTATAAATGGTGCCTTAATATGCATGTTTTACTGTTTGCTTGCTGTAGCAGATCTAGATTTAAAATGGCTGTGCCAGAAATAAAAACAATACAAATGGTCTGTTGTTTGACGTACCACCGAACATGAAAGTCTCAATTGACTCTCGCATCAACATGCATGCGGCTGAATTTTAGTGATGGGTGTTTTCTGTGAAGATAAAAGATTTGCTCTTATAGTGTAATGATTACAGATAAGTTGCTTTACTTCCCAGAAGCTACATTATTGTACATTATTTTAGAAATATCCTGGTGCATCATTCCTCATTGAATGATGTCTCCATTGTTCACAACTCTGGTTTGAACATTTAAGGATTTAATCCACTATACTGCTCATTTCTGTTATTTTGCCCTCATTTGTTTTGCTTGTTTTGTTGTTTCTGGCTCAATTGCATTGAAATGGACATGCTTAACTGCATGTATAAACCAAAATAGAAAATTTGACAAGCTATAATGAATGGTCTACACTGTAAAAATGTTTTGTTAATTAACAGTTTTCGTATTTTGTGATTGACATGGTTTTTACCCATTCAACCCTCTACTGCACTGTGTCACCATATGAAAACATGATACTTATGTTCAGTTCCCTGCCACTGTTTCTTAAAGACCAACATAATTTTTTTTGTTGGAAAGAGAAGACCTTAGTGTAGCCAATTATGTGCTTTGGTTAAGTCAGATGACATGCTGTGTTTTTCTGTAGCGCAATTTCTGACAGACTGGCAAATGTAAAGTCAATAAAAACAAACGATCAAATTATGTCAGATCCACAAAAAAATCTGAAACAACACCTCCAGTAAGTTATGATGACATTTCAAAACAATTTTTTTTTTAATCAAATTAGTTTCTTGTAAATGGATCAAATGTATGTGTTACCAAATGGCAACACTGTGCAATAGTGGAACATGCAATATTACAATGGGTTAACTAGCTAGCAAGGTCAGCTGTGAACTTTTAAGTTGTAACAATAACAACATCAATGCTAGTAATATACTGTTGATTAGTTATATGTTAATGGAATTTGTATTATGGATAAAATCTAGTTTAACGGCAGTACTTTTTTTGAATAGATATGAATACAGGGAACAGTGTATTAGCGAGCACCACCATGTTCTATGGTAAGTGAAACAAGAAAAGGACAGAACTGGCTCTTCCTGCAGATGAAAGTGAGGATGAGATGGGTTTTAATGACCATAAGAATGATGTAGACTGGACATTTGATAGAGACAGTTCAGGTAAGTTAGCTCTGAGGCAGATAAGTCAGGCGTAGTATAGTATAAAGTATAATATACATAAACATTGTTAGCTAGTAGCTACATTATTCTGACGCATCTGGATGTACTAGACTTGTTATTTATTTGTTATAATATTTACTGGAGAAAATATTTATATTTAGTGTATGTTGTATACATGATAATGCAAAATTAGGTTTGTTTTTAATAATATTCAGCAAAAAAAGAATGGAATGGATGGAAGCTGTTGGAATATGAGTTGTTGGATAGTGTGTATAAGGTGTGATTTATAAGTTCTGTGTTAAAGCTTATAATACTGCAACACCAATTAAATCATTTCAAACAACAAAATTATTATTATAAGGAAATATTTAAATTTGAAATTTCTAAGTTAGATCCATTGTTGGACGTTGTTGCCATATGACAACATTTCATAAAGTACCTTAAAAAATTATTTTTTCCAAACATTTTTTACAGCACTTTAAGTTAAGCCATTTTAAGAAAAGAAAAACAGTCCAATTTTTTTAATAGATTTATCATAATGCGTGCTGTAGAGGGTTAATTACGTTTATAATCTTCATTATGGCACATTGATCTTTGCTCTGTTGACTTTTTGATGTAGTTTGAAACAAAATATTGTATAAAAAAAGCACATTTTTTTCAAACTACTGAAATGTCAGGAATTTTTTTATATCAAAAGTCACCAGAGCAAAGATCAATGTGCCATAATGAAATTTATAATCACAAATAAATGGGGAAAACGGTGTGAATCCCAAAATAATAAAACTGTTCATTATTTTACAGGCATATTTCATTTTCCACTGTGCTGTATAATGAGATAGAAGGCAAAAAGAATATCAAACAGATACAAAAATAAACATAATAAACACAAAGCACCGCAAAATACTAATAATAAAAGAGACAAATATTTATGAGTTAAAAGCAAGAGAATGAAGATGCGGCTGTAGCTTCAAATTGAAATCATTTAAAGAAGACTCTCATCTCACAAATGAGGGAAGACTGTTCCATATAGGACCTGCCACTGCAAATGCACGTTCACCTCCAAGCTTTAGTTCCGACTTTGGGTACGACCGAAAAATGCTGCATGAGGATCGCAAACATCTGGTTACCCTATTCACAAGTACAAGATCTGACAATTAAGCTGGAGATAAACCATTTAAGGACTTAAAAGCAAACAACTCAATTAAATTCAGCCCTATAATGCACTATGCTGAAGACACCAGAGATTTATGATAAGGAGCATTATATGTCCCATTTAAAACACAGAAATACTAGTCTAAAGCTATATCCATTCACATAAACGCCCATCTCTTTGTTATCATTGAAATTCTCTTTTTCACTCACACATGGTTTTGTGGTGTTTCTTTAATGGTTTCTCAACATCTGTCTGATTCTCTAGGTGCCAGTAATGATCAAACCAGTAAAACCTTCCAGTAAAACCACTAACCTGCTCTCTACAACCCCAGTCTGCTCCCGCTGGCCTGTAACATTTACACAAATCATCTGTCAATTCAGAACAGCCCAGATTCAATAACCGGACAGAAGGACACGAGTGCAGAGCAGCTATAGGTGGAATGCTAAAGCTCTTTGTCTGTCTGAAAATAATCAAAGCTCCTGAGGAAACACTCGAGATGAAGTGCTGGATTGCTAAGACAAGGGTAAAACATGGACTGTCAGTCAAATAAAATTTGTATCTTATTAATTAATGCAGACAGTAATTCATATGTTACGATTCATACGACGTTATAATTATCAGAGAAATGTAATAATATATATTATATGTAAAGAAAATGTTATGTCATTCAAGTAAAATAATTAAGATTATATTTTGTTTATTTTGTATTTGTGTACAGACATTAAAATTAAATAAATTTAGATCTAATACATTTTTTATACTTTTATTATTAATTTCTTAATAATTATATATTTTTTGTAATATGTTATGATTAAATAATAATAATAATTAAATATATTCTTTATATTTGTCAATTGCTGTGTTTTTAGCACTTTTTAAAACAAGTGATAATTAGACAATTTAGTTTTATTTATTTCAATAAATCTAAGCATTTAATTATAATGATTTATTTTACATATTATTTTACCGCAAATAAAATAAATTAAATTTTAGTAAAAAGTTACGTTTTTAAAAAGTGAAAATGACTTTCATTTAATGTATTTTTCAATAAAAAATCTAATTTATTTAATAAATAATAAAAATTATTTAATAAAAGTTTTTTATTTAAAAAAAAACACCTAAGAAGGCATTATTTATTTATTCATTTAAATACAAACGAGTTTAAAATTTTAATTTGCATTTATTTGGCATTTAAATAATATTTAACTAATTCACTCTAAAAGATCTGTATATTAAAAAGTATGTAAGTGTATAATATGTAGTCACTGAAGACGTCGTAAACACAACAGCTTGTCACACACCTTAACTAAGATATGTTCATAGAATTCACAAATGTAATAAACAGACACAATTAGATACTTGATTAGATAGATTTGTCCTTTGTTACTAGTTTTTCATGAGATAAAAGTACTACCAGATGACAGCTGAGCTTTGTCTGTGTGTTTAACTCTATCACAGATGAGATAGACTCCGGAAAAGCTCTCAGCTGCAGTGTATCCTCTTGCTCTTCCAACACACTCCATGGGAAAGTTTGCTGTCAGACAACATGTATGAGCATTTATGAATCATATACTGGACATATGGATTAGCTATTTACTTTAACACTTTGGATTTTGAAGTAGAAAATCTTTTTGGATCTGAAAGTTACATACAGTATTTAATGGAGGTGCGTGTAACAAAATAACTAAATATTTGGATCATTTATAACATGCAGTAAACCTATAATTATAGCATGGCTGCTAAGCAACCTTCAAAACATTTTGTCATGGAGTCAGGATGTTCTCTTTCTTGGTTCTTGTGTGTGTAAGATTACATAGAGAAGTGTGTGTGTTTTGCTTCAAACCTGAATCTGTTTGTGAATAAATGATTCAGTATTCCAATCATATAGACATGCTGCTTGGCAATTTACATAATATCTATCCTAATTAATATTTAAAAATAGAACCAGTGTGGCCAATTAAAATATGAATCTTCCAAAATATTCATACTACCTGTACGGTCAGATCCATGCACACTCTAACAGCTAATATTGCTGACAACACATTAAACTAGGATTCATATTAGAATTAGAAACACGGGTAGATGTATTAAAAACAAACTAGGCAGATACATGAGACGAGATAAAATGAGTCTCCGATTTGCCTAAAGTGTGTATATGAAATTTCAGCTTGAAATACCACACAGATCATGTTTTATACGTTATCTCTTTGAAACTGCTTATGATCCACATTGGGCTATTTTGGTGACTGCTGCTTTAAATTCAAATGAGATTTTGCTCCCAGCCAGAGGGCAGGGCTACAAACGGCTATGCCTCAGTGAGATCATCACTAGTGGGTGGGGCTTTCCCCCTCTTATGACATGTACAGAAGGGAGAATGTCAATCAAAGTGTTTCTGCAGATTATTCATCAAGTGTGATGACAAATAAATAGAATTGATTACTTTTTACCGTTGGAGGCTGACTATATTCACACGTTGTTGCCACACAACTGTTTTTAAACCCCTTATAAAAGGGATTTTTGCATAATAGGTCCCCTTTAAAGGTTCAAGACACCCTTGAGTACTTTTTTCGTGTGTGTTGAGCATCAGTTAAGACAACATTAGCACCTGTCGGCTTTATTCGTGGGGAAAACTGGATAATTGTGAGCTTTCGTCAGCTAATTTCATCTTCCGGGTCTAAAATAATTTTTGGGACGGGATTAAAATTGGTGACTTAGCGTGCATCTGCTAGTGGAGTAATAACGCTTCAGTTTCTCATTATTATTCATAGCAGAGTTTTCTTATCCTATTAGAAGACCCTGCTGCTTAATTAATCATAAGAGCACATGCTTTCCGAAGGCAAGGCAGACCTGCCAAGCTTTAAGACCCAATGACTGAGGGAAACCATGTCCGCGCACTGCAAGCAGTATTTAGTTTATGAAGGGTCATATGTGTTTGTTTCCATGGGATTTGTTGCATGTTTTTCCCTGCGATGCTGTCCGGGCCGATACAGCAAATCTGTTGGTTTGCAGCAAGCATTTTTGTCGGGAGAGCTGAACGAGAATTGGAGAATGGCACATAACATATCCGTGCCTATCGCCATAGATTTAAAATCCTTCAGATTACTGGCAGGGTTAATGGTTGTGAAATAGACAGGGCAAGAGACCTGCTACACTGCTATCCACTATGTCTGTATTTAGACCTGGGGATCGAGGAGGAGAGACGTCCTCCTCATTTATAGTGTATATATAAACATGATTATCTTTATAATAATAAATTGTGGTTATGTGTTTATGAAATTACGCATAACAAATGTAGCAGGATATTAAATTACTTACTGTTTGTTTCTTTGCATTTTAACTTTGTAAACTATAAAATCATGCGTCTCCTAATAGTTTGTCTCATTTTGTGAGCCAATTGACAGCATTTGTTCGCTCCCCTCTTTTCCCCCTGCTCTGCTGGCCACGCCCACTCGCAGCGCTCCACGCCCATCATGAAAATCTGAGGTAGACATGAAACAAAAGTTGGGGGTTTCTTAGCCCTTTAATAATTGTATCTTGTATATAGTGTTCAATAAAGATGTGTTTGGTCATTGGAAGGCATCATTATGCAAACACAAGAACACATTGCTCTACATGAGAGCTAACTAAAGAGCTTTTATTTACAATACATTAATACATTATGCAATTACATATAAAATAAATTATGGAGGATGTTAAATGGCAATAAACTGCACAGTTTAATGATGGCTAAAGATTATGATGTAGTGTGTACCAAAGCTTGGTACTGTTACATGCACAGTAATATACTATTTCTTTACAAAAAGGCACATTGTTAAAAATAAAGGTGCCAGGAAATCTAATCTTTAAATCCTTTTCCACTTTAAAGAACCTTTATGCAATGAAAAGGAAATTATTTTGAAAAACAAAAAGCGCTCAGGGGTAACTCAAATATTTGGTCGGTGCTCTTTGGCGTAGGTTTCTTTTAAGATTAAGCCATGTGAATAAAGGCTTTTTAAATTTTCCGCATTTTCCAAGTGCCTTGGACTAATTTCTGTTGAGGAAATTATTTTACTTTGGTCAGGATAAAAAAAAAAAAAAAAACTATAGAAGTCAATGACAAGTCCCCACAGGGTTGATTGTTCAAATGTGTGTTTGTATGAGTGTGTCTGCGATTCCCATAGGCCTGTTGGAGCCTGCAGGACTGATAAGCGGTACAGTAAATGCTTGAGTCTGTGCAGGTGAAGCTGTCATCCGTTACACCCGTGCGGTTTGCTCTTCTAACAGATCTTCTGATCCGCAAAGTTGATACATACCTTAAATGCTGGTGTCTCTTTTACACATCAAAATCTCTCTATGCATCTCTTTCAGCAGATTACTGAAGCTGCCCCTGATCTGAAACCAAAATAACAAACAAAAATCATCTTACGGTTAAGACATGCAAAATTAAACAGGAGTAATTATGCAGTTGTTCTTCCATGCTCTTACTTTTACAGAAATAAAACCAGATTTGAGCACAAAAAAAAGCATAAATCTGTATAATTGGACTTTTGAAAATGGATTAACCATAAAAAATGAGTCCAGGACAAAGCGATATGGAATACATGTTATATTTATGAAAAATCTAACAAATTTATTGGGTCTGATAACATCAATGTCATTAAAAACATCTTTATTTTGTGATATGAATAAGTTTATAATTTCTTTTGAATTCTGTTCTGTAGTGTTTTGAATGTCTGGTTGGTCTTCATATGTCTGTTTCCTTCCATTCAGATGTAAACAAAACTAAACTCAAAGCCCTGCTTCCTCTACCTGCAGTCACAATATACATCAGTATGTTTTAACAGCGGAGCGCACACACACACATGGGGATTAGGGAATAATCCACGCTTGTGTCTGACCTCTGGGGTCACCAACACATCCGGCTACCAGTAATAATGATCTGATTGCTCTCTCTCCGTCTCTCCCTCTCCCCCCCCCTCCCTTTCTTTCTCTTGTTATTTAGAGTTTTAATTACTGATGCAAAGTCATACAGTGTCTCATAATTCTGGCTTCATTTCTGAGTTTACATCACATTATAATTCAGAATATATTTGATAAATATATGTTCATTCAATTTCCTTCGACTTAGCTCCTTTATTCATCAGTGGTCGCCACAGTGGAATGAACCGGCAACTTATCCAGCGCCCTTCCAGCTGCAACCCAGTACTTGGAAACACCTATACACACTCATTCACACACACTTATACACTATGGCCAATTTAGTTTATCCAATTCACCTATAGCGCATGTTTTTAGATTGTGCGGGAAATCGGACCACGTGGATGGAACTTAGGGAGAACTTGCAAACTTCATACAGAAATGCCAACTGACCCAGCTGGGACCCGAACCAATGACCTTCTGGCTCTGAGGTGCCAGTGCTAACCACTGAACCTGTGTCACCCCAAATATATAAGATGTGCACTCCAAAATTAAAATATAAATAGTTAAGATCTGCAAAATTTATATTTTAGGTAATTATCATCAGGACTGATGTTGTTAAAGAAATCTATTTCATGGTCATTCTAAAGAAAACTAAAAGATAAACAAACAAACCAAATGTTTCACATAAACACAAAGCAAAAGGACTTTAAAATAAACATAATATTTCGTTTACCGTGTTGGTCTGATAACCAGGAGTAGAATAATCAGGAGCATTTAACAGGTGCCCGCATTGAGACCTCACTATGCAGCCCATAAAAACTCTCGCAAGTTAAATCAATCAAGGAAGATCATGTGACCTCCGACTCAAGCCAACCGGAAACAAGGAAATTTATAACCCAAACATAAACCAATACACTTTCTAATAGAGAAATACAAAAGCAATAAACAACCCAAAATACAAGCTGACCGATCAGCGTCAGCTACATGTTATTATATTATATTATATTATATTATATTATATTATATTATATTATATTATATTATATTATATTATATTATATTATATTATATTATATTATATTATATTATTTCAATATCATTATCAATGTTGCTGCTTCATATTATGTTTAAAACTTGACATATTACCATTTATCATTTTTTTTCCACATTAAATTGTCGAAAAGTGACTTTATTTATAATGTTACAGTAATGTATTCAAATAAAGGCTGTGTTTTTTTTATATTTTAATTTTCCAATCCTTAAAAGTAAAATATCTTGCATTCCATGATAATATAAAGCAGAATAATTTTGTTAATTACACACTAATTCTTTATAAGGATCTTTATTAATGAATGAGCACCAATAACTGACAGTAATTGTATTTTGTCCCATTAATTAGAATGAGTGAGAAATGTTATAAACACTACGCAATATATTTCACACCTTAATACATGATTACATAATTACAGATGGTCTGAAATGTGTTAAGCTCTCAAACTGGATCTGGTACCATTTGTGCTTGTATTCACCTCACTGTAATTACTGTTGGCAGTCAGGTAAATAAACTCACTATTTAACCGAAACAGATGGGACAGGAGAATCTGATTGATTTACTAATCCTGATATTGATTATTGTTACAGTGGTTCGAGCTGCTACTGTACACACGCTGTACTGTGTGTATGCGTATGCATGTCAGGAGTGTTTACTGTAATCCTTTGGGACATTTCCTATATGTTTTTAGTCCTCCCGAGTGTGTGCCTTCCTGCTACTCCTCTGGATTACAGCTGATTTAAATGTAAACTGCATTTACACACTTACAATCCTCTGACTTCTTTAAACATATCATGCACATCTGTGTATGTTGTCATTTCACTATGTGTGTCTTCAGTAAAATCAGTTACTCTCAGCAGTCGTCATCTCAATAATAATCACACACATATACACATAAGCCTCTTTTTTAGTGACTGTCGAATCAGATATCTTTGGCATGATCGCTGTAGTTAAAGGGATAGTTCACTCAAAAATTAAAATTAGCCATAATGTCTTTTCCATCCATGTGTTCAGTATCTCTATACCTGTTGTTATTGTTTAGCTGAAAATATCTTTACAGTCCATGCTATATTTGGCGTACTATAGCTATGTTTTCATCCAAAGATGCAAACTTCATTTATGCGCAAAACTGGAATATTACATAAAAGATTTGCGAATAAAGCATACTGTACTTTCCATCCAATGAGTCAAAGAGAACAAAATCGTCACTTCCTGATTAACTGGCACCAAATATAAAAAGTTAAAACGTAATTTGCAACGTTAGGAGAAGCTGCTTAAATCTTTTCTTTTTGAATGAATTACTTTAGCCTCAGAAGACAATGGCTACACGAAATAAGCGTGTGGTCGTGTTTGAAGGCGTGAGACGCAGAGCATAGACTCTCTTGACAATTCTGGAGGTCATTAATAATATAATAACACTAATACTGAAATGGTTAAGGCCTTTAGAATGACCAAAACAACATTTCAAATGTTTTACAATGTGGTCAGCCTGCTGTTTGTCTACACAGTGGTGGTTCTAGTTTAAATGGCACACCCTAGAAATAATGACTTGACTTTTTGTTACTCTCAGTGGAACACATGTAATTGTCTCAAACTATTCAGATAACATACAAATGATTTACTAATAACAGATATATTTATATTTTCAGTAAATATAACACTATATATATATATATATATATATATATATATATATATATATATATATATATATATATATATATATATATATATATATATATATATATATATATATAGATTTATTAAAAATAAATAAAATTGTTGTTGTTGTTGTTATACAATTATTATTCTAAATAAATAACAAAAAATAATCCTAAATTTAACTGGAAAACAATGTTGACACAACTGGATTGATATGCCAAGATCACTTAAGAAATCTTTTGCATGAATATTATGACAATCTATGACAAAATCTATAGAATACAAAAAATATCGGCTATATTTTATAGAATTATCTGTTGTCTTAGACCCGACTTATGACAGAGAATTAATGTCAAGTCTTACCTCCCTGACTCATCTCTCAGATCATCTCTTCTATCTATTTCATAGCCATGCTTAGCTAAAATAAGATCATCATCATATAATATATATATATAGCTTATATAACTCATATTATATATAACTTGTATGACAACCTATTTATTATTAATATATAACGTTAGTTTTGTTGACTTGCAATACTCGCTGCGTGCCGATATCTTTGCACAAAAGGCTGGTACTTCAGCTTTACAGCACATGAGTGGCGTGTTTTTTATCGGTGTGCATGTAAACAACTGGGATTCATACCAGGAGCAGTGCGTGAGGTGCGCGGGAATGGTTTTCAATTGGGTTTCACCAGTGTTGTTTTGGTTGCACATAGAGTAACAAGCTTGCGCATGGACAAGACTGAGGATTGGGATTACTCTAAATTTATATTTGCATAAAATAAATCGTATCTTAACTTTTACTGGGGCATGTTTTTTTTTTTTTTTTTTTTGGCACCGTCTCCCCATGCCACCCCCAGCAAGATGCCACGCTGTGCGATAGCCCATATTGCCCATGCCTAAATCTGCCACTGCTCACACACATTTTTATCATCACACGGTCTCACATAACTTTAGCTTGTTTGGTAAAAGTGTTTCCATCACATCGTAGTTTGTGCATTTTTTCTTATTGATTAGAAAGATTATCCTACTCAGTTATGTGCACGTGCTTTTATTATGTGCATTTTCAAAATGTATGTGCATCTTGCCATTTCCATCAACCATTTTTTTTGCGCTTATCTAAAATGCACAAAAAAAATAGGTGAATGGAAACATAGCTAATCTCTTCTCAAAATCTTTTTAGTTTTTTCACATAAAAAATATATACAAAGGGAAAATTGAGTTTTTGTCAATATTTTCATATTTTAGTTTAAATCTCACTCATATCTCATTATGCTTGTTTTTCCTTTACAAGTCTGTTTATATTGTATCCCACAATTTTGACTTTCCCCTCATAATTCAGAGTTTATGTTTCACAGTTTTGCGTTTTTGCGTTTTTATCTCACAATTTTGACTTTTTGCTCATAAATCTGTTTATAGCTTACAATTTTTACCATCTTAATTCAGTTTGTTTCACAGTTCAGAATTTTTGCTTATTAATCTGAGTTATGTCTTTTTTCCATTCTGACCTTCCCCTCACAATATTGATTTTATATCTCACAATTCTGACTTTCCCCCTCATAATTCAGTTCATATCTCTCACGTTGGACCTTTTTTTGGCTCAAAATTTCATTTCTCACTTAGACACATACACACACACCAGTTTAATCGAAAGTTATAAACTAAGAGCTGTGAGTAAAAGTCGCACAATTGTGAGCTTTTAACATACAATGAGAAAGAGTTCAGCCGTAGGATTATTTGCATTGAGTTTTGATTGACAGGTGATCTGACCTACAGTATCATAGTGCTCCTGTTGCTATCTGCCATTTTGTCCAGAAATCAAACATTTAGATATAGCAGTAACATTTAGATCAGGCAGGTAAAGTATTGCAAATTGTCATCTGTGGATTTGAACTTGGGATTTCATGCAGACATTGAGACTTCACGATTACTCTTCACAATTACCTCTTCTTTTTTTTATTCTGTAATGAACTGAAGCTTTTTTTGTCAGAGAAAGGTACTGTTGGGTTGACTTATAGAGCACATGTCAGACTATACTTTTATTGTGTCTTTACGTGGGTTTTTGTCATTTGTAGAACTTGATAACTATTAGTTTAAGAGCTGGAAAAGCCTTCAGAGTTGTTTTATGATCCTCAGAAAAAACTGACAACAACATACAGCTTAGTAAGTAAATAAAATAGCAGAGTATTTAAAAAAAAATATATATAAATAGTGCCATTGATGGATGGATTTTGCTTCGTGATTGGCTGCTTCATTCAGTAAGTTGTCAGTAGTGGTGTTGATTGATTGACAGCTCTAGAAGCTTCTGCCTGGGTGGCCATGTTGATCCTTCCTTTACAGATGTAAACACATTTATAGCCAATCAGAAGGAACACCAGGGATTCAGGCTAATGCAAACCAAGACCTCTGTGCTTCTAACAACATCTCATTGCTTATAACACACACTAGTGTTTTTTATTTAGAATACTTTGCAGATATGAATGGGTCATCGACACAAAAGCGGTTTTAGAAGACATAAAAGACATACCTTTATTTTTTTGGTCCCAGTTTATATTAAGTGACCTTAACTTATATGTACTTGCACTAAAATGAATAATTAGTTAGAATATACTTATGGTATCAATACATGTTTTTACATTGTACTTATGCTTGATTAAATACCTGTATGTAATTACTTTTGTAACTTGTCCCACCAAACTTGTCCCTAACCCTACCCATATCCCACGTCAAGAGCACCAGAAGTGTTCCGCAATACATAGTAAGTACATTGTATATATATTTTGATGTAAGTACAGTATATAGTAGTTAAGGCCACTTAATATAAAGTGGGACCATTTTTTTTACATAGAATGTGTCTTGGTTATTCTGTATAACAATAATTATATACCAAAAATCAAGCATTTTTAAAACCATAATTATTTGATGACAAATTAAAAGTTTTTATGTATCACTGTCAGACCCAAAATATGAATTTTGATTCATTTTAAATGTTTATA
This sequence comes from Danio aesculapii, assembly GCF_903798145.1. Lineage (NCBI taxonomy): Eukaryota > Metazoa > Chordata > Actinopteri > Cypriniformes > Danionidae > Danio > Danio aesculapii. The sequence continues at coordinate 17,067,789 of NC_079457.1, forward strand.
TTTAGCCACAGTCTTTAAAAACAAAAGGTTTTACTCAGTTATTTAAAAAATACTGACATTTCTAACAAGTTCAGGTCAGAATAGATGGATTAATTTTTCTTCTTTTTTTTAGGTAAATATATCTGTTACTCAGAATGATATTATAAATATTAGTACACCAATATTTTGATAAAAACACATTTACATTATTTGTTTTGGCTCATTCGAGTGGTTAAAGAAAATGTGCTTAAAAACAATGCATGTCTATATTTTCAATATCAGTCCTGCTTAAATTATTCATCAATCAGTGGTGTTTACATGCAAACTTGATAGCATTTATGATGATTGATGTGGTTTGGAATATGTCAAATGTTCTTGGAGAAAAATTACAAGCAGAATATTGAACTACATAATAATTATGCACAAACTATAAATACAGGGTGCAAATTATACATTAACGATCAGGGGGGTCAACTTTTTCGGTAATGTTACTTTGTGTAAGCTTCAGTTAATCAAATGGATGTATTTATTTCAATTACATCTAATTTATTAATAAAACATATTGAAGTTTACAGTGTTTTGAGGGATAGTTAGTTCATTCTGACCTACAGTATACTCTGATTTGCTATTTCAGAGGTAACTGTAAGTCAAGCTATACAAACTATGCTGCAAATTTTACTTTAGGCTGTATGCCTAAACAAACAGCTGTTTTACAAGAAAAGTGTCTTGAATACTGATGGTGTTTATTGGTGATCTGGATCTGCTGGTTTACGACTTTTGAATGATTTGTTTTTTTTCTCTCGCATAGACTGATGGAGTGATTTTGCCTTCAAAACAGTATGAACTGTTATAGCTGTGGTCAAATGTATATTTATATTTATTATTTAAATTACATAATAGAAATAAATATATCATCTAACCCCCCATCATACATGTTGTTTTGACATTCTTCAGGGGAGTTAAACATTAATTAAGAGGGGTCCATGCCTGCACACCCTGACTATATACTGCATAAAGAAATAGATGTAGGATTTTTCTCAGAACTTACTAGCAAATAGCAAAAAATCTCCAATAATACTCCATCAAACTTTGTTTTATTTTCACCTTGTACATGTAGTTGTGTAGTGAGTGTGTGTTTGAGAGAGAGAGAGAGAGAGAGAGAGAGAGAGAGAGAGAGAGAGAGAGAGAGAGAGAGAGAGAGAGAGAGCGAGCGTGTGTGTTTAAGGGGGCTGTGTCTTGTTGCTGTAGCTGTCATGGGAGAGTGGACTCTGGTCCAGAAACCCTCCGGATGGAAGCAGGGGGACGCACAGCTCTTCCCAAAAACTCAAATAAACCAAGATTTCCTCACTGCCCACCAGAGAGAACGTGTGTGAGAGAGACATACACTTTTGTGAGCCTTTATAGCCTGCCAAAACGCTCTTACAGCAGTTTCTTTGTCCCATGCACGAATGGCATATCCATAATTTAGACTCGTAAGTGTTTAGGCAATGCATAATATGCTAATCCTAAAGAGCTGGAGCTGTATTAGCTCAGCTGTTGTCTTATTCTGTGCATGTGTGTGTGTGGGCACATGTACGGGTATGTGCTGCTGACAGACCTTGGGGTGCAGATTTAATGAGGATGTCATTTTTCACTGCTGAAAATGACATGCTTCTCATGTTTGTCCATGTGTGTGTGTTTTGTGTGTGTGAGGGCACTAGATGTCATGAGTGACCTTGAGCTTGTTATAAGCGTAAAGGTTTGTATGTGTGTGCGTGTGTGTCTGAATTGGTATCTCTGCGTCCTTGGCCCGTTGAGGAATGCGGTACTCAAAGGTCACGGTCCATATATCCAGAATGCTTTGCATCATGACACACACTCATTTAGCTGAGGGGAGTTTAAAATTGTTGCACCTTGTATTGAGAAATGTTCTTCTATTCCCGTCATTACCTCTCAACATCACTCGTTTCCAACTCTTCTCTGTTGCTCTTCCAGACTGTGCATTTGTATTACTGACTGATATACAGTTGAAGCCAGAATTATTAGCCCGCCTGTTTATTCTTTCCCACAATTTCTGTTTAACAGAGAGAAGATTTTTTCAGCACATTTCTAAACATAATAGTTTTAATAACTAATTTATAATAACTGATTTCTTTTATCTTTGCCATGATGACAGTAAATAATATTTGACTAGATATTTTTCAAGACACTTCTATACAGCTTAAAGTGACATTTAAAGGCTTAACTAGGTTAATTAGGTTAAGGTTAGGGTAATTAGGCTAGTTATTGTATAGCGATGGTTTGTTCTGTAGTTTGTTTGAAAAAACATAGAGCTGAAAGGGGCTCATAATTTTGACCTTAAAAGGGTGTTCATAAAATTAAAATCTGCGTTTATACTTGCCGAAACTAAACAAATAAGACTTTCTCCTGAAGAAAAAATATTATCTGACATACTGTGAAAATTTCTTTGCTCTGTTATACATCCTTTGGGAAATATTTAAAAAAGAAAAAAAATTCAAAGGGGGCTAATAATTCTGACTTCAACTGTATTTTTCTTATTTTTATTATATACTCTAGTGTTTTTGTTTTTTCATAATCTTTGAAATGTTGAAAATCAAAAAACGGAAATTTTTTATTATTAAATCAACGATTAAATATTAAATCATGAATATATGGAAATATATACTCCCTGCATACTGCATGATAGTTAATTTTTACATTCTTTGCTACTGTGTGACAGCTCATGTGACCAGGCTTTTAGTTTGGTGTGTAAACAGTTGTTCTGGTTTGCGCACAAATTTTTTTGGTTTTGTTTTATTTAAAATTTCTTTAAATATATAAATATATTTGAATGTCACAATTTTGGATCCGTGTTTACTTTTCTTCTCTCTGTATATGTCAAAATGTACAATAATATTCTAAAATGTGTGATATTTGTACATTTTGGATTAATTCTATACATAATAATGAACCCATAAACCTACATTTGTCACATTAAACATTATTTAAAATTGGTCTTCTGTTTTACTTTTATTAAATATCTACTTATTTGCATATATTTAAAATTTGACACAGTAATATAAACTAAAATATGAAAATGTTTAATGTTTAAAAAAATCTATTCCAGCACTTATTTATTGCAAGTTCTTTCTGTTTCTCTCTGGAAATAACAGTCCATTTGTATTCATTTCTGTTCATTTACACATAAACATCCCTAATTGTTGTATTTGGCAGACAAGTTTTGTCTGCACCTGCATCAGTCTAACCCCCAGTCTGTCCTGTATAAAACCCTTCTGGCCAAGACGTCCTAAATAAATACCTGCTTCAGAGTGCTTGTGACCTCAGACTGGAGCGACGATTCATCTTCCAGCAGGACAATGACGCAAAGCACACCGCCAAAATATCAATGGAGTGGCTTCACAACAACTCTGTAAATGTCCTTGAGTGGCCCAGCCAGAGCCCAGAACTAAATCCCATTGAACATCTCTGGAGAGATCTGAAAATGGCTGTATACCATCGCTTCCCATACAACCTGAAAGAGCTTAAGAGGTACTGCAAAGAGGAATGGGCAAAAATTCCCAAAGACAGGTGCCAAGCTTGTGGCATCATATTCAAAAAGACTTGAGGCTGTAATTGCTGCCAAAGGTGCATCAACAAAGTATTGAGCAAAGGCTGTGAATACTGATGTACATGTGAGTTTTCAGGTTATTTATTTTTAATAAATTTGCAACAATTTAAAAATATATATATATCACATTGTCATTATGGGGGATTGTGGGTAGAAATTTGAGGATATAAATGAATTTAATACATTTTGGAATAAGACTGTAACCAAAAAAGAAAAAAGTGGAAAAAGTAAAGTGCGATGAATATTTTCCAGATGCACTGTATCCAAATCAGTTACTGTGTTATTAAAGTATATATATATATATATATATATATATATATATATACACACACATCTGATACTCAGATTAAAATCTGGAAATCAGATTCAGATTCACAACCTCTCTATTGCTAATACCACCAGTTGCACTGAAGTCAGAGTTAGGTCCAATTCAGATTCTTATAATTATGAATAATCATAGCAGGCACAAAAAATACATCTGCAACTGGATACCCACTCATTTGTGCCAAATCACACATTCTTATCATCCAGTGAGTCATGTAAACAACTAGTGAATTAATACTTCTTTTACTTCTGGAACATGAAAACCTCTGTTTTACTAGCTTGAATGCTCATCTCTCTCTCTCTCTCTCTCTCTCTCTCTCTCTCTCTCTCTCTCTCTCTCTCTCTCTCTCTCTCTCTCTCTCTCTCTCTCTCTCTCTCTCTCTCTCTCTCTCTCTCTCTCCTCTCTCTCTCTCTCTCTCTCTCTCTCTCTCTCTCTCTCTCTCTCTCTCTCTCTCTCTCTCTCTCTCTCTCTCTCTCTCTCTCTCTCTCTCTCTCTCTCTCGTCCTGCTCCTCCTCTTGCTGGCTGAAATAGTGATCATGGCTGCTGTTTCATCGGCTCTTTGCACTTCACACTTCTATTAAGATTGATGGTGTGCTGTGCTATAAATGACAGTGCTAAGTCTGGCCATAGCATTAAGGAGGGACTGAATCAGGGAGGGGGATCCGGCCCTCTGCATTCTGCTGCTAATGGGACGAGTTAGATATGCGTGTGTGTGTGTGTGTGTGTTGTCACTATTTATGTTGTGTGCAAAAGACAAATAGCCCCTGCTGTTAACAAATCAAACTTTACAAACAAATGTGCTCCTTTTTGTTTCTGATTTTTGTGAGATAAGATTTTGACAGATGTTAAAGGAGTAGTTAACTGAAATTGAAAGTTGAAGACAGGGCTGGTTATATTGAGTAGCTCCTTTCCTTAAAAAAAAAATAGCCTTTAGTGTTATATTCATATGTTAGTAAGTCTGTTTATATATGCGGGTGTTTACGTGAAGCCTTGGTGTTTTGTAGAATTGGATTGATCTGACAGGGTGTCCGCTGGCTCTTAAAATGTCTTACATTCATTGAAATCTTGTGTTGTAGGTCTTAAATCATTTTAAACTGGTCTTATTTTTGCTTTGTTTAGGTAAAGCTACTCAATCGGGCCGACATCAATCCAATGACCAATAATATATCTCAATAAAACTTTATTTTTTATATTTATTTTTTTTATTGCAAAGAGACACAATTCACAACAGCTATTAGACGTTTTTACAGTAAATTCCCCAAATTAAATTCCCTATTCAGAGAAAAAAAACTAAAATAAAATTCTGCAGTAAAATACCGGCCTATTAGAAAAGAAAAATCCTTAGTCTTTAACCTTGTATAAGTCAAAAATTTCATTCTTAATTGTCTTAAAAAGTCTTAAATTTGACTTGATGAAACCTGCAGAAACCCTGAGAAGATGTAATGAGAAACTGAAGATTGATTGTTGATCCATATTGTCTGAACTGATGTGAGATACTGCAAGCTTTGAATGATTATATTTTTTTAATGCAAATTTTGTCTTTGTTTTATGGAGCACACTGGATTATAGATAACTGTAAGCCTAACATATTGATACTAACACCAATAGCATGTTAATTTTGTTTTCAAAGGGACTTTTAGTTTAGATTATTATAACTAAATATATACCTATGGCTTCTTCATTTACAACTATATTTTCTTTAATCCACAGCCTCAGCAAGTGGTCCTGAGCATGTAAATGAAAATCTGAAGAGTCCTGATGCATAATGTGTGCTTGAAGAAAAAAGTCATCTACATTTTGGACAGCCTGAGTGTGAGTAAATAAACTTCTTTACTTTGAGGTTGACATTATAATGCAACCAACAACAATTCATCGCCATATAATTTGCACACTGAATTTATGTTTAGTTTAGTTCTGACTTTTGTTTCCTAATGGAATCTTGATTTCCACCTGTAAAAAAACACAAATCTATTAAGTTAACTTCATTGCTTTTATAAATTACCACCAAAAATAAAAATTATGTTGTTTCAAGTCATTTTAAGTAAGTACTGTAGTCTGAACAAGCAGCAAAAATTCATTTTTTTTATGTATACTTCAAGTGTGGGCAAAATTAGATATTTAAACATTATTTAAACTATAACGAATGTTTAAAAATAAATGATGCTATATTTTACTTAAACCTGACCCAAGCTTTAGATATTAGCATAACATCTGGGCAAATTTGAAGCCTAAAGCTATGAAATCAGAAATTGCTTTAACACACATTACTGTTATTAAGATGAACAATTAATTTGAAAACTGAAATTAACAATAGATTCTGCTCTTAAATGACATTCCTTTTCTAATGACAATGACTTTATGGCTTGGACAGAATATCCTTAAGCCATCTTCAGTCTTCTAAACCAGTCTTTTCTAACAGTTTGTTCCAGTTCAGCTGAAAAAATACTTAAGTAAAGTTGGTAGGACTCTCTGGTCCAGACAGACTTTAATCTGGTCAAGAATGACTGCCAGGAAAGGCAAAAAGTCACTGTTTCTTTTTGTTGTTACCTTTATTAATACTCGACTGACTGAATGTCTTTTCAAATGTCTCCTGCCGCTGATTTGAAATTCTATTCAAATTTTATAAACTAAAACAGTTTTTTGATAAGACTGAAGCCAGTGACATTGCTTTTGCAGTGTCTTGGTATGATTTAATATGTATACTCAACAAGCATTTTGTACTTAGAATCAGTTTTCTTGGTGAGTATTGTATAAATATCTAAACATTTAGAAATCCGGCCACTTTATTAGGTACACCTGTCCAACTGCTCTTTAACGCAAATTTCCTATCAGCCAATCACATGGCAGCAACTCAATGCATTTAAGGCATGTAGACATGGTCAAGACGATCTGCTGCAGTTCAAACTGAGCATCAGAATGGTAAAGAAAGGTGATTTAAGTGACTTTGACCGTGGCATGGTTGTTGGTGCCAGACAGGCAAGTCTGAGTATTTCAAAAACTGCTGATCTACTGGGATTTTCACACACAACCATCTCTAGGGTTTGCCTAGGGTTTGCAGAGAATGGTCATAAAAAGAGAAAATATCCAGTGAGTGGCAGTTCTGTGGGTGCAAATGACTTGTTGACTCAGAGGAGAATGGCCAGACTGGTTTGAGCTGATAGAAAGACAACAGTAACTCAAATAAGCACTCGTTACAACCGAGGAATGCAGAAGAGCATCTCTGAACACACAACATGTCGAACCTTGAAGCAGATGGGCTACAGCAGCAGAAGACCACACCTGGTGCCACTCCTGTCAGCTAAGAACAGGAAACTGAGGCTACAGTTCGCACAGGCTCATCAAAATTGGACAATAGAAGATTGGAAAAACGTTGCCTGGTCTGATGAGTCTCGATTTCTGCTGTGACATTCAGATGGTAGGGTCAAAATTTGGCATCAACAACATGAAAGCATGGATCCATCTTGCCTTGTATCAACAATTCATGCTGCGGGAGATATTTTCTTGGCACACTTTGGGCCCATTAGTAACAATTGAGCATCATGTCAACGCCACAGCCTATCTGAGTATTGTTGCTGACCATGTCCATTCCTTTATGACCATAGTGTACCCATCTTCTGATGGCAACTTCCAGCAGGATAACGCTCCATGTCATAAAGCGCAAATCATCTCAGACTGTTTTCTTGAACATGACAATGAGTTTCCTGAACTCAAATGGCCTCCACACTCACCAGAACTCAATCCACTAGAGCACCTTTGGGTGTGGTGGAATGGGAGATTCACATCATGGATGGGCAGCTGACAAGTCTGCAGCAACTTCGTGATGCCATCATGTCAATATGGACCAAAATCTCAGAGGAATATTTCCAGTATCTTGTTGAATCTATGCTACAAAGGATTACGGCTGTTCTGAATGCAAAAAGGGGTCCAACCCAGTACTAGTAATGTGTACCTAATAAAGTGGCCGGTGAGTGTAGAGTGGATAAAATATATATTGGCTGAAACTGATGATTGCAATAATTAATTGATTGATAACTGCAACTAAAATTTTATATATTTTTTAACTTCTGGGTCTTTTCACTATATCAACAGTGTTAAAAATCGTCAAACAAAGTACAGTAGTACAGCCCCATAGCGCTTTCAGAAGTGTACAGTAATGCCAACACGTGATTTTCATACCTAGCGTTCGCTTTTCATTTATGAGCGTGAGCTGGAAGGTGCGAGTGTGTGTGATGAGAGCCGACTGGAGCGTCACACCAGCCAGGACTGAGCTGACCTTAGCTATGATTTGCATTTCAGTTTTGATTTATCCAAGCCACAGATCGTTCAGACGCCTGGCAAGGCCCAAAGAAGACATTTATAGAAGAGATCGGTTTCTCAGACACACAAATACTCAACATAAACAGAGCTGGACGCAGAATGAGGAAGTCCACTCGTAATAGTTTTTTCAGGGTTATATTAGAGGAGAATATGGCTATAGATTCACATTCATCATGGCAAAATATAAGGCTCTGAAAACAGGCTTGAACTGTAGCCATTAATCAGATGGATGGTGGGATTTGATGACAAAGATTAAATGAGTGTAAGAGACACCAGTCAGCTTCAGATTACTGCAACTGTCATCAAATACCCGCCGGGCCATTAACGGGTCACGCAGACCCTCTCGCCCTGTCTCACACACACACACAGGCACAGCTCGACCCTGTACACCACAGGTGCTCTTCCTGGAACACCCATGAACACACACACACACACACTGTCCACTTGTCCTTTCACACTTGCTGGAAATGCTAACGCACTTTTTTCATGGGAGTGAAATGTCCCGCATGCAGAGGGGCTTGATGCACGCCTTCAACTTCCTTGTTCATAAGTGTTTTCTGACAAATAAAGTTTTATTCATGTTTGTTTAGGCTTTAAAGGGATAGTTCAGACAATAAATGTATATAATTGATCCTAGTGTTGCTCTAATTCTGTAGGACACTGTTTGTACAGTACCATAAAAGGAGAAATGCATAATCTAAAATAAAAATACAACGCAAACTCTTGTTTTTTTAAGCACATAATTATAAAATGTATGTTTATTTCAAGAAATCAATATTATAAATGATTTCACATATGTATTTTACAAGAGGCGTAATGGTGTTGACAAAAAATTACTGCTATATGTTAAAAAAGATAACAATGGGACAGAAAATAGTTAAAGCACTTATTTGAGGCTTGTGCAATTAAAAAAACATGAATATATTTGGATAATCTTATTAATAGACTTGTATTTTGCAAAATGGGATACTGAATAGCAATATAATTACTGTAAACAATATTAAATACAGTTGTAATGAAAATTAAATGATTAAAGATACATGGTTATTAGACATTTTTTTTTTAGAAATGTTGTTTATAACATATACTCATACATCAGGGTGTCCGCGGGGTCTTAAAGTCTAAATGTCTTAAATTTCAAAAAGTAAATTTTAGGCCTTAAAATCTAAAATTCACTAAAATATTGTGTTGTAGGTCTTAAATCCTTTTAAAAAGGTCTTAATTTCCTCTGTCCAACTAAAGATATCCAGTCGGGTCAACACACAACAAATGATCAACAATCGATCTGAATAAAATACATTTTTTATTTCAAAGAGACAAAATCACAACGGCTTTTAGATATTTTTACAGAATATTCTTTAAATTTAATTCCCTAATCAGGAAAAGAAAACTATAAACAATTACATAATTCCTAATGTCTATAACGGCAATATATGCCTTTAAATGATCTTCCATTTATACAAAAACTATTTACAGAAGTAAGGGGGGTGGACATAATATTTATGAATATGCATGAAACTTAAGGTTTTATAACAGAAATGTATTCCCATTAAAATATGTGGAAAGCAACAACAAAAAAAGAAATTCCATTGGCCCAACTGGGACATTGCAAAAAATCCAAAGTGGTCAGCTTCGCATAAGTCTAAAATTTCATTTATAATGGTCTTAAAAGGGTCTTATAACGTTTTAAATTTGACTTGATGAAACCTGCAGAAACCCTCATCAACATTATATTCTTTGTGGACAATTGCAGATGAAAACAAAAATATTGTTCTTTTATTGGCTAACCTGTGTTCAAAATACAGTTTATGATTAGTCACGAGTACTTGACCACATCATAGAGCTAAATTTATAAAATATAATCCAGTATCCAATGTTTATATGAGTCATATGCAATGCAGAACATGAGGCTCCTTGCTAAAAAGTAAGCATGCTATTAGTGGCTATTGAAGCTGAATGTCAGAGTGTTTGGTAATGTACCAGGAGACACATGGATGAATATATATAAATGTAAGAGTGCATGGTTATGTGATGCGACCCGAGCTGAGCTGATGGAAATAAGGCTTGCTTTCTTCCCAAACCATAATAGATGTACCCTTGTAGCTGTTAAACAATAATGAATTATTCATGATTTGTGTGAAGAGACTAACATAATGTTCTGCCCTTCCTACGCTGTTTTGGGCTCAAAGGGCACCAATTATGCAAAATCCGCTTTAACATAGTGTTTGGACATAAATGTGTGTTGGGAGTGTGTGAACACAACCACTATACACTGACAAAAATCCACCCACTCCTCATGTATTAATCCCCTTTAAACTAAACCAGTCTCATTAGGCATGCGGTTTTGGTTCTCCAAGTAATGTTAAGTCATTTTGTTTAGGCCACGCCCACCACTAGCTATATTTACATCTAGCTATTTTTGTGTTTTATCTCAGAAGCATTCTAAATTGTTTGATGTCCTGGGGTGCGTTTCCCAAACAACGTCATGACTTGCAGCTGAACTATCATAGTAAGATGCATTGTTTGGAAAAAGAACGATGCAGTGATGTGTTTCCCAAAACCATTTGCTTTGACACAGATCCACCGTATGAAGCACGTTAGTTATAATGTAAAACGTCCATAATGACGCTCTTAACAGGGTGGAGTAACTACTTTACTTGCTACTTTTTTTTGCAAATTACTGTTTTACACGCACACACATTTACAAAAAAAATGCAATATTAGTTTAAGATAAAACATGCACTCCATATTAATTGAAATATATGTAAACAGCACATACAGGGCCTATGTTTCCTTTACAAATATTATTGAGAATATGTCATTTTATTCTAAAACATAAAACCACTTAGCTAACACGTATTCTAATCCCATGTATAAATCATATAAATCATTAGGCTAAGGGTTATAATTAGGCTATTTATTAAGAAAAGAAAAAAATTCTACTTAATAATAATAATAATAATAATAATAATAATAATAATAATAATATATATATTTTTTTAAGTAGGATATTGTTTATTATTATTTATTTATTAATCTTTTTTAAAGTCTACTTTTACAATTTGAAACTTTCAAACCAGACCTACTGTACAGATACATTACTTAATAAATAAACTATGAAGTAAAAGCATTAGCGTATGCTATATATTTTTGTTTTCACATGCTTTGGAGACATAACATAAATTCCACATTTAAATAATAGGTCACCTCAGCCTGATCTCACGAGAAAACGTAAGTATTTTACGTTTTGTCAGTTTAGTGGTTAATTCGTATGAATTCGTACGAGTTCAGTCTTACGAAATTGAGCACCCGCTCGTACGCTGAAGAGTGTCCGCTCGTACGCACTACGCTGAAGATGGAGCAGGAATATGCAGCTCATTTGCATTTAAAGTGACAACCAATAAAAAACCAAAATACATTTTCTGCGTGCAATGTTAAATTATTTGTCTGGTATGTTGAGCCGGTCATTTACAGACACATTCTGGGGCCGCTCAAAACCAATATTACAAATTATTTGGGTGCACTCTGACATAACTTTCTGTAAATTCCTGTACATTTAGGTGTAAATGTCCAAAGATAGATTACACTATCAATGAAACTGCAGGAAAAGACTCTTAAGAGTGTGTTGAGAGACACTGGTGCCAGGCGGTGAGGGACTGAAAGCTGATCCTGTATGCCAAACACACTGATGTGAAAACAGAGCCCTGGCAGAGGCTGGTGAGCAGCACACAGGGCATGTTAGCTAGGCAATCTAAAGAGCATCTGTAGTTGAGTTACATTACACTTTATTGCTGGATATGAAAACCATTGTGGGCAAAAATAAACAGGCTTCTGTCATGTATTTTATTTTTGCTAACTGAAATTATAGTTGGGATCTACTATTGATTGATAAAACATTGATGATAAAGGTTATTTGTATTGAAGGAATACTTATATATGTTTATATATTATACATTGTTGGTGTGTAGTCAACATTTGAACACCCATTTTAGGACAATTTGGAATTTTCTTTTTGATATATTTATGTATTAATTTTTAATAATAAACATATTCTATATGGTTTTTGTGATCCAGAATCATAATGTGTATATATAAATTTTAAATATTTTATTATTATTATTTAATATATATCTTTATAAACAAATAAATGTATACATTTTTTTTTAAATTGGCATTTACAAAAACATATGTATAAATGTATTTATAAAATGCTATGAATTTTATATTTATATATGTATAATTATCAGGGCTGGAGCTATTTAAATACGTAAACAGTCTATTGCAGTCAAATTAAGTGTTATTAAAGTGCTCAGATTTAGGTATACATTTTATGCATTGCTCTTTACTGGCCTCAGAGTGTTAATGTCTTCAGGATTGCTGATAATGAGCCAGTAATGTGAGGTGTGTGTAAGGATATGGCTGTTTGTAAGATTTGCCAATCACAGAGGAGGTTTGTCACCTGTTAGAGAGAGATACAGCAAGCCGACCATTCCTCTGTTCTAAAATAAAAAAGCACCCAACAACCCTCTCACTCTCTGCATATGCTGTTTGTCTGTCACCTTCAGGCCGTAACAGGTGTCTCTCTGGTTCTGTCCAGCGACCTGGTCTTACAACTATGCATGCATTTATAGTGCTGTTTGAGTACTTGTTACCCTGGGCCACAAAATCAGACTTATGTTGTATATTTGTGGGAATACAGTATCTAAAGTTTATCCTAATTATCTATTTTTATTTAGTCGAAAATCATTAGAATATTATTTAAAGATCATGTTCCATAAAGAAGTTTAGTAAATTTCCTTTTCTAAGTATATCAAAACTTAATATGCAATATATAATATCATTGTAGGGATGGATTTTACTCAGACTTAAATGTGCTATTTAATAAAACAACAAAAACTCTGGAGAAAATGGCTCAGGATAGAGCCATTCCCCTCTGGTGTCGACAAAAACTAATTGATTAAATCCCAACAGATGGGTACATTTTTAAGTCACTGGTTAACTTTACCAAAATAACCATTCATTGCTATCATAGGGTATTTAAAAAGAAGGACGAAATGTCTCAGGGTTGCAAGTCTGTATCCAGACCGGCCAGTAGTGAAGAGTTAGAGTCAGATTGAACTCGGAGTTGAAAACAAATATAAATAAATTCTAATAAATTATACAAATCTTTTCTGAGGCACTAGAAAAGGCTTACACGCATTTATCCTTCGACCATTCATCGGATTGCGTCGTTGGGCTGATAGAAATGGAATCTTAGACTATTAATATGCTTTATAATTTGCGGAAAAAAACTAGAATGCATTGCAAAGAACTTAATTTGAATGATTTTTAAGGCGATTGTCTGAATATTTAGATTTTTTTTAACACTGAAATTCGAGATTTTAAAATAATTGTACACTGAAAAAAAAATTATTCATCGTATTTACAATTTTTTTTAAGGTAAGTGATAAACATTTTATTTGGGCTGTATTTAAACAAACAAGTTAAGTTGAACATTACTAAACTTGAATTCAGCCCTAATAAATAGTTTGCAACAGTGCGTTTTTTTTCAGTGCACCTCGGCCAAATGTTGTCCTGTCTCAACAACCTATATTTATGAATAAATAAGCTTTCCGGTAATGTAAAGTTTTCCTTATAAGTATATTTCCAAAAAGTTTGCCTTATAAGTCACGGAGTTCAAAACCTTTAAAAGCTTCTTCTGTTGAACACAAAAAACTATGGAACTCAATTGCTACCAGTGTACAACTTCTATTATATATTCAAACATACAACGAAACTTAAACATGTTTGGATCGAGTGAAAGGTAAATAAATTGAGACAGAACTACATTTTTAGGTGAACTATCACTTTAAGTTCTATCATTTGTGCTCATACATGCTGTGTACATTGTGTGAAATGTGCTAGTAGCATTTAGAAGGTCTTGCATTACACACTTTAGACGTACACACACTAAACTGAAACCTAAGCACGTTACAAGTACATGAAGATGATGTGTGTAATGTCACACTCATTTACCGTTGCACATAAACAGAAGAATGTTGTTGACATGTATGATCTCTCTGGGACAAAAGCCCCAACACTGTTTCCCCCCTCTTTTCATTTTTATTGTTAAAACTTTAAGGTTATCGCTTCACATATTGTGTTTAAGTGTAGGAATGCATTCTGTTTGTGTGTGTATGTGTGTGTACACCTCTCTGGGAGCCTCTGTTGGTATTTTTCACTTGTTAGGCATTCAGAACCTTTTCTTGACCCCAAGAGAAGCATCAAATGCTAAAATGTTCATGCATATACACCACAATTATGCTTTACCATATGAATATATTTTATTTGGCTCAAAGGGTTTTCTAATATTTCTCAGGCCAACAAGAGTCATGGAGGAAGTGTCAATTGTGGCCACTTGCAAAAAAACCCCAGAATATTAAAAAGCAATTTTTACAATTGGCATAAGTGCAAGTGAAATCTTTACAGGTTATCAATGATATTCATATTCTCCATGTTTGAGAAAAATACTATTTCGTAAGTAAATTAGCAAAAGCTAACATGTCTGTGAAGGAAAAGCATTCATTTGAGTCTTTGGAGTGAGACAGCTGACCTTGAATCAGTGTGTATCTGGTGACAGCACTATAATCCTTCAGAAGAATGCCAATGGTTGTATTTATAAAGTGTGAGAATTATCATCTCGGGTCAGATTTCATTCAGCTCTGTCTGTTCCAAGGTTCAGACAACAGCTCTAATCCAGATGAAAACCCTTCGACTTGGAGAGAATTTGTAAACACTAGCCCATGTTTCCTTATTCCTAGTAAGATTAAAGCACTGTATCTGCTATAGGTTTAAAAAGTTGGCACAGTGAATTGGTTACCTGTTGATTGTCACCTAGCAAGTCAATCCCTGCGTCTGATACAGGCCTAATTCCATACTATATAGCAGGTGAGAAACTGTATGTGAACCAAGTAGAATGATTGAATTTATAGTATTAATGAAAAATTACGCAAGAATTATTATCTTCTACTACCAGTGAGATCCTGAAGTTCACATTCGATGAACACTTTGCTATCCCATGATTTCCTGGGAGATGATTTGAGGAGACTAACGCTGTAGCTGCATGACAGCAAAAGCACAGCCACATGTATTAAGTTCACAGTGATCACATTCAAATGATAAATGCCCATTTCTACAGTAGTCTACTGTAAAACCCAAAAAGTTAAGGTTACTCAAACCATTTGAGGAAAACGATTGCAACAAATCATTTAAGTTATCATTTAAAGTAATCATTTAAAACTAATCCTAATGAGTACTGTGAACTTAATCAATTTGAGTAAACGAAGCAATCTGAGCATAGTAAAACCCAAGAAATAAAGAGAACTCAAACCAACTGAGTATTGTAAAACCAAATAAGTTAAGACATCTCAAACCGTTTGAGGAAACCAATTGCAACAAATCATTTGAGTTAAAAAACTAATCTATATGAGTACTGTGAACTTACTCCATTTAAGTTGAAGTAATGAGGTATTTAATTAACTCATAACCCTCAACGCTGAGTTCAAAACTCTTTTTAAATGTGTAGAATTAACTTTCAGTACATTTTGAGTTAACTACACTCATTTCATTTGATAAAGTTGACTGTTGGGTTTTACAGTGTATCAAAATAACCTTTTAAAAGGTAGTAGCAATTACATTATTACCAATAAGTGGTGACAAGCATCCCCTATAATATTTAGCCCAGCATAATTCGTTCAATTGATTCTTCAAAAATGCTGATTCATCCAGTAATAGAATATATAGTCTCTGTAAGTTTTTGCATCAATGATTCAATAAATAATTTTAATTAAACAATAATATTGTTTTAAGTTGGTCTGAACTTCTAGTAAATTACTATTCAGAATTGTGGGAAAATCTTGAAAATGAAATGGTGATTCTCAGTTTATCCAGAAACATGCAGTTTGAAACTAAATGTTGCACCTACTATACAGTATGGGATTTCAGACGCAGCCAGCCTTTCATGACATCACTTCCTGTCTTTTTTTGTATTCAGTCTGCTCACTCTTAAGTGCCAAACTTATTTTTTATTGTCCATAAGACGCTGAATCCAGCCTCACAAAAAGTCATCTGTTAAAGTCCTCACACTCCCACCAGCAGTCGTGGGGTCTCATTGAACCTCGATGAGATCCGATGGCTGATCCTTTCATGCTTTCCCATGTGATTCTCCAGGCATTTCCATACCCTGGTGTCCAATAATGGTCTGTACTGCTTCATCAGAATGATTTTTAAGATATACAGTCTATTAAAAAACATCAATGTGATCTTCAGCTGTCACTTACACAGAAACATAAATGATATAGCAGAGTTCTTCACACTGTAATATGTCTCTTTTGCCTTTTATCGCAGTATTATCTCCATCGGATTATAAATTATGCTATTAGCAAGTCCCAAAAACTAGTTTATACTCAAAGAAAAGCTGAGTTTGAAGTCCGTCAACGTTTTTTTGGGGGGGCAAGTCAAGCCATGTGGGCCGTCACCTGGGAAGAGGAACTTGTGAGCCCCAAAGTCCGTGAGTCAAACAGATTTTGTTGACTACTACTGAGCATGTGCAGACCGTCCATGGTGGATAAAACCTGCCTGTCCGTCAGTGTCCCACTAGGGGAAGAGCCAAGGAATGAAGATTGCGTGGCGGCTGCCTTTTCAGGGCTAGTTGCGAGACGTGGAGAAGTAGAGAAGTTGTAACCGTATAAACCATATGGATTGTGTAGCCGAAACCCATTGTAGGATCCCTGTGTGCTCTGATTGGAGGAAAATGCATTATGGGCATGGCCGGGCATTAGGTATTGTAGCTGAGAGGTTGTGCTTGGCATGCTGTGGATCTGGATAGGCAGGCCAGACTGTGTGCAGGAGAAGGCTTCGCTCTCTGTCCCACTCACATATGTGGAGCTGCGAGAAGTGGAAAAGGCATCCGCTGTTGGGCTGGTTAGCCGGCTGTAGGAGTCTGCGGAAAGCGGAGGACCGTATCGGTGGAGGGGGTGGCTCGTTCGACTGCAGGTGGAGTAATCACACATGGGTCCTGCCCCAGAACCGAGGTGGAATGTAGGGGATGGACATGAGGATGAGGATAGTAGATGTGCTGAAGACCCAACAACACCATGAGAGCTGGCTGCGCCTGTTAAAGAGCATACGTTTCAATAACATATTCTCAAATTTCAGAATGTGACACGGCACATTACAAAGATTTAAGGAAAACAAGATATCTAATTAATTCTTAAAGGGATAGTTCACTCAAAAATTTTAATTCTGTCATCATTTACTCACCCTTTACTTGTTCCAAACTTGTTTTATTTATTCTTTTTCTTATAAAAACTAAAGCAGATATTTTGAAGAAAGCTGGAACCATTGACTTCCATAGTATTTCCTTTCCTACTATAGGAGTCTATGGTTACTGGTTTTCCAGCTTTCTTCAAAATAGCTACTTTAGTGTTCAACAGAATAAAGAAAGGCATAGGGGTTTGGAACCATTTGAGGGTGAATAAATAGTGAGTAATTTTTCATGTTTGGGTAAACTTTCCTTTTCATTTCATGACTTAATTTCCATGCAAAATCCAGAACTGAATAATTGACTTCTTTACAGTAAACAAGATGAATGGATAAATCAAGTTCAGAATCACACTCAAAAAATGATTACTGCTGCTTGTTCAAACTACTTCTTTAAAATGAGCTGAAACAACTCAATTCTTGTAATTTCTTTAGACAATTTGTTTTATGTTCAGTCCACTTAAATTTGTAAACCATAAGGTTAACTTAAGCGTTTTGTGTTGGGACAGCATGAAGGAATTGTGTTGGTTCAACTACCTGGTTAGGGGATTTGTAGTTCCCAGCGTGCTTTGCGTGGGATTGAATTAAGAGAGGGAAATGTTGACAATAAAAGTAATCTTATGTGTTTAAAGTTAATAGAAAGACTTGGTAGAGTTTAATCTTCACTTTAGTTTGAAGATTTGGAAGAGTTTCATGTAATGCTTTGAGTTTTGAGATTATCTTGCTGAAGCACCCATGCTTTGGATGTTGGCAGCTTAATTAGCAAAAATGCAGTTTGTTGCTTTGCTCAGTGAGCAATAACTATCAAGATTTTTTCAAATCCTAAATTCTACCTCCAAATGTTCAGATATAAATTATATGATGTACTCCTCCATCCTGTGTGCTCACTCAATTCAAATGCAATTAAAAAAAATCTCTTTGAATGAAAGTCAGCTTTGAAAACTGAAAATTACCATTCTGCCATCAATGATTTACATCACTGATGATGCTCTTTTTTTTTAAACATTGAACCCCACCGAATTTAACTGTTTTTTTTTTAGTGTGGGTGTTATATATATTTCTAAATCTCTTACCAATAATAAAGTGTTCTGGAAGTTCCCTCAAATGAATTTTTTATTTAACCATGTTATTTCGACTAGTGATGTACATGACTTTTGGAAAACAATGTACTGATTGATGAATTAATTGGCCAAGATGATTTTTCCCCTCAATTTTTATGTTCAGGACATATTTCAACCCCTTTTTTGGATTAATATTTTGAAACAATTATTTATTACTGTAAAAAAATTATTTACAAATTTAAGAGGACTGAACATAAAACAGTCAAGTTAAACTTAAGAATTATGTTTTCAACTCATTTTAAATAAGTAGTTTGAACAAACAGCAGAAATTATTTTTTGAGGGATGAAGTTGTTTACTATTCACACACATATCCGCTTATGCAATAATATAGGACAAGGAAAAATACACACACACACACGCATTACCTTGTTTAGTTATCCCAGGGATGTCCTCAAATGTCAAAGTTCTCAGCGAGGGCCGCCAGAACGCATACGACTCAACCAGTGCCTCTAATCCCATCCTAAAACACACAAGCATTCTGATAATTAAACATGCACTACTCTTTAAATATATACAGCAACACTCAATACGCCTTTAAAGGCAGGACTGAATTGCTGTTTTAGATCCACTTACAGAAAAACAGCTGCCTAACCTTTCCGAAAATGTTTTCAATCCTTCCAGCCATCTTAGTCCTTATCAGTATGTATTTGGGTAGTAAAGCAGAGCAGGTAATGAAGAACATAAAGTGTGTGTGCGATGGCAAGGCTATAATTATTTTCACATAGCTTTATCGGTGGGATCAGACATAGAGTGCAGGAAGCCACAGTTAAAGCTTTACGAGGAGAGAGAGAAAGAGAGGGGGGTACTTTCTGGCTTTTTCTGGAAGTAATGGTGGTGCTCGGTGCGCCTTGTTAGCGTGGACGTTTCCCCACCCCCTCCACAGTTCCACTCAGGCGATAATTCACACAAGATGCCTCAACTTGTTTCGGCCCCAGTTTTATCAGGCACACCACTTGAGCTATCAAGTGGCCGAGTTTGTTTAGCAAACTGCTTAACTTTTCCTGTAACACTGAGCCATGGGGCTCGGTCTGAGTGCTCTGTGAGACCTTGCTAAGGGACGGAGGAAAGTGGATGTATGTGGTCTGGTGTGATTCAGCGGGGTGTTAAAATCGCTCTCGTTTAAAACTAATGAGCAGAGTAAAACTTCCCCACTGTGCTTTTGAGTCAGTGTCGCGCAAGACTTTTTTTTCTGCGCAGCCTCCATTTCCTGTTTGAAGACGATGCGAAGATGGAGATTAATTTATTGTATTGTGTAGTTTCATTTATACATTTATTTTTTGTATGTGGAATAATGGGTTTTAATGTGACGCTGTTTTTATGTTTTTTTTTTCTCTGGGCCTCCTTAGATTCTTGCTGGCACTTTGAGTGTGGCTAAAGAAAGACTTTTAACTTTTTATAAACAATTATCTGATAATTCGTTAATGTGATTTGATAGTTCTCTGATGTCAGAGAGAAGTTAAACAAAAAAACACAAAAACTAATACAATTTAGTTCATTAAAACTTACTAAAAATGTCATCAAAAACACTGGAAGACATTTTTTAGCCATTTCTTAGCTTCTACATTTATCTGTTTGTATGTGGAATAATGGGTTTTAATGTGACTCTGTTTTTATGTTTTTTTTTTTTCTCTGGGCCTTGTTGGATTCTTGTTGGCACTTTGAGTTTGGCTAAAAGAAAACTTTTCCCTTTGAACAATTATCTTGATAATCCTTTAATATGATAGTATTGACAACTTGATACTGATGTCAGAAGTGAAAGTAAAGTTAAACAAAAATATTTTAAAAAATAAATAATTTTTTTATTGCCGCAAAGAAATCTGCAGATTTTTTTTTCTGTACTGTACTATACACAAAACTAATACTTTAGCTTAAATTTTGTTTATTAAATCCATTAAAAATGTGATCAAAAACACTGGAGGACATTTTTTCAGTCATTACTTAGCTTCTACATTTATCTATTTGTATGTGGAATAATGAGTTTTAATGTGACGCTATTGTTGGATTCTTGCTGGCACTTTGAGTTTGGCTAAAGGAAGACTTTTCCCTTTGTATAAACAATTATCCGATAATCCTTTAATGTGGTTTGATAGTTCTAAAATAACTTGATACTGATGTTAGAAGTGATAGAGAAGTTAAACAACAACAACAAAAAAACATGTTGTTGCCTCACAGAAAGCTGCAGGTTTTTATTTTTATTTCTGTACTGTACTATACACAAAACTAATACTTTAGCTAATATTTAGTTTATTAAAACCACTAAAAATGTCATTAAAAACACTGAAAGCTATTTTTTCAGCCATTACTTAGCTTCTACATTTACCTGTTTGTATGTGGAACAATGAGTTGTGACGCTGTTTTTATGTTGATTTTGTCTGGGCCTCGTTGGATTTTTGCTGGCACTTTGAGTTTGGCTAAAAGAAGACTTTTCCCTTTGTATAAACACTTATCTGATAATCCTTTAATGTGATTTGATAGTTCTGAAATATTTTGATACTGATGTCAGAAGTGAAAGTTAAGCAAAAAAAAAAACTAACATTTTGTTGTCTCAAAGAAAGCTGCAGATTTTTTTTTTTTACTTTTGTACTCTATACACATACTTTAGCTAAAATTTAGTTTATTAAACTGCCTGCTCTACCAAATGGTGTGGTTTACACTACACAGCATTGTTGGTTTACAAGAAAATCAAACAAACATAATCCTGTTGCACTACTACACTTGATTTTGGTTTTGTTGTAAGTAAAACAAACAAGGAAACATGTTAAATGAGAATCTGACATATTTTATGGCATACTTCAAAACATAAAGATCATTTAGTCTTCAAAAATGTTGTATTTTTAATATTCTTTTTAAATAAATTGGTCTTACACTTCATATTTTCTGATTTTTCATAGTACTGTATATGTATTAATTCCGGTACCTCTATCAAATGGTTGATAGTTTAGAAATTATGGAATGCGTTGAAAAACTATGCATTGAGTGTGTTAACTAGTGACAGTAGCAGTTAAGAAATGCGATTAAAAATGTTTTTGTTGGTGAGGCTAAAGAGTTAAAGGGTTAAAACCACTAGAAATGTCATCAAAAACACAGGAAGCCATTTTTCTAACCATTACTTTAGCTTGTATAATTTTCTACATTTACCTGTTTCGTCCCGAGTCTCTGAATCCCTTTGCAAATGGATTCCTGTCGATCTTCAGCCTTGTTATCTGTAAAAGATCCACACACAAAACACATTCTCCTTACTGACCCAAAACCTGTAATGTCAAATTCCCTGACCCTGCACCAGTGACCCGCATCCCACAATGCAATGTGTGTGGGTTTATTTTATAAGCTTTTTTTTTTTTGCTTCCGTATATGTGTGTAAGAGAGAGCATGTGTGTTGTGTTTTTATAAGCTCAGTCAAATGAATGACATCATTTCTAAAGCTTGGCAGTGAACGTGAAAATGATGATAAGATTTCAAGCTCCAGCTTATCTAAAACAGGCTCTGGTTTTAGCAAATGAAAACAAACTTCAAATTCTATTGCACTTATATTTTTTTTCTGTGTTGCAATTCATCAATACATTGCTTCTGAACTGCAGGCAGTACAAAGTCGATACACATGCCTAAATAAGCACATATGTAACAGTGCGCCTTATAAATAAATTGCTCTTTATGGGGTGCTGCGTACTCTTTCAGTCTCGCATAGGCTTTGATCTATGAACGCAAAGAGCCCTCCAAATCCCAACTGCTGTAGCCCATTTGTATAATTATTTTTATAGTATATCTTGTGAATGGAAGTCATTTATCATAGCAGTGTAACCTGGGTTTATTTTAAAAATCACTATATTTGTCACAATAAAATAGCTCACCTTTACACATTTTTTGAAAGCCGCACAATGAGGAAAAGTCTTCTTAAATGAAGGGTGGTTAATTAGGATGAAGCCTAAACCAAAAACTAATTATATCAAAATTATATCTGGATAATTCTAAAATGTGACTTAATTTTAATATTGTAACCAAATAATGATTATTTATTTTGTTATACTTCTTTTGTGCTTCTTTTTAGGCAGCAATAAACCTAACATTAACGTTTATTTTCTCTTTCTTGGACATAGAAAAATAAATGAGCACTTTTTGTTGTGCCAGACTTTCCTGTATGTTTATTTGTTTTATATAAATCAAGCCATAATCATGCAATCCAATAAAAAGAAAAGTCACAGAGTCCAGCAAATTTCCTTCTCATTTGATTTCAAGAAACAATATAAACTCTAGTTGCAGCTTTTGTGTGAATTAGTGCTGTGAAATTGTAAATAGGAGAGTTATGGCAAGATGTGTTGGCAATTACCTGTTGGTTTTGGTATGCAGTCACCGTCGTGAAGACAGTTTCAGGGAAGGAAAATGCTTTGACACCGTCCCCAGTAGGAACCGCCTTAACAGGCGAGAGCTCTTCTCCGCACTCCTTACGGATGACGTGGACACGGGGCTGGTACTTGTGCATGGAGTGCAGAATGATCTGGAAAACATTACATTGCGCATCCGTGTTTAGAGTGGGAAACGGAGGAATTACCAAAGCAGTTTTCTACCTCAATAAAAACACACATGCCTCTATTTTCAAAGGCCAAACAGGCCTTTAACTGCCTCGCCCTGGGGATGCTTTCAATTGAGTTTGTTTACAGCCCTCCGCATTACAACATGTTTAGGCCTTTAAAATAATACAGCAAAACAAAATGCACACCGGGTGACAATGACTAACATGTGTGTATGGGGTGCATGAAAAGAGTCATCTAATTATAACATTTGATTAATTTAAATAGATCACAAAGGGAAAACCTGAGTGTCTGCTTTACTATAAGTGATCAAGATATAGAAGTATAGGCCTGAGACCTAGGAAAGGATTGTGTGGTTTTTACTTCTTTATTATTATTATTATTATTATTATTATTATTATTATTATTATTATTATTATTATTATTATTCCCTGGTAAATAACAAGAGGCGTTCTCACATGGCCTTGGTCGTCCAGCTCATTATTGGTTAGTTTGAGCTTGTCGAAGCTTATAACTTGGCGCATCCACGTTTCACCGGAAGCAGGCGAGTCTGGATGAATGTAAACCCGCGGAGGGACAGGAGAGTCGGCGTTACCCGCCACCATCCACTTTGAGCTGTGGTACACGTACCTTTTGAATGGAAGAAAAAAAGGAGTTAGTTTTAGACTGCTCTACTTTTCATAAAGAAGTTATTATCAGTAGCCTAATTTTCTCTACGCAGTGTCTTTTGTCGTTAAGTTTCTTGTGGTGACTACCATAATTTGCAAACTGGACTTTTCAAACAAAACACTGAAGGAAGCATATCTGTGCCTGCTACAGGCTTTTTGTAATACGCAACTGATAAAGTAAATCTTAAATACAATGTATGAATTAATACATTATAAACAGGCTAGTTATTTTTTGTAAATTCATCGTTTATGGACTTAGCTTTGGTAACCTATTATATAGGCTAGCTACGCTGTCATGAACGCGATTTCTGTGATAACGGACAATTATGGCTTTCAGGATATTTTTTTTAATATTTGCAATTTATAATAAATACTGATAATATTTTTGTAAAACATTTTTGTTATATTATTAGCCGATGTGTAGCTTAATATACATAGACCTAATATTATAAGACTCCCCACCCCTGTTTTCCAGGCTGCTTGGGGAGTCATAACTTCCAATCCGTATAGCCTATACTCTCTGTCTCTGTCATTAGTTTACAGCTTTACAAAATGTTCAAATACACAGAACAGTCCGCCATAAACTAACGCGTTATGAATTTGTTTTGACTGCAGTTGTCTCATGACCTTCGGGTCCAGGAGGTCAAGCTCCCAAAAGGGCATCGCAAAAGGCCGGACTGAACATGTCAACAAAGTCCAATAGTGCCATTTGTGGAGACGATCAGTTCAAACTGTTCAGTATTATGTTTGCACATTTTAGACTGTTTCGATCATTTGTGAAAAGAATGGATGCGTTATTATCCTACAACCGGCTGCCCTGTCGCAAACAGATGGGGAGAAATATTTCGTAAATTGCTTACCTGTAGCGTTTGTTGTCGACAGGAACAATATCCATAGCGATATAATACTGCTGATGAGGGTCCAGTCCCGCAATCTTAACCCTCATCGCGGGAAACATTCGCCTGGGATATAATACAAATGTAATATTAATATTTTCATCATACTTAAGTTCCCCGAGCGCAGTTTTTACAAGCATTTTTGTCTAATCATATAAAACGCACATCATGTCTCCAAATGAATCAAAATCAGTCAGAAAAAAGCAGAACTAGAAAACAAACAAAACGCTCTAAGTAACGCACAAAATTGGGTCTAATATAATATCATGGGATCTATGTTAAAAACATCACTATATGTACTTCATAATTTGTCTCCTTTTTAATAACATTTAGGCTAAGTTCCTGGCTTAATAATATTTAATTTAATTTAATTGCATTAATCTGGAATTAACCACATATTTTGAGAAGATACTAGGCTAGTCTGAATATTTTTGCAGTCTCATTAAACCTAAAAATGTGAACGACCCTTGCAACGTATTTTACTTTATGGGAATAAAAAAATATTTCTATCGCCGCCAATTTCAAATAAATGCATGCTGCGATGATTTACATTAAATGGTTTAACAGCGCAAGAGTGTTTTGTGTGATGCACCTGCCGGCTTTGGTGATGATCATTTCAGTTCCAATCTCGTGGAATCGCTTCCATAAGTCTGAGCCCTGCAGGTCCACGCGCATCTCCTCCCCGGAGCTCGTGGCTGATTGCACGAGGACCTGCGCGCCCTGGGATGCAGGCTGTGGGCTGTCCAACAACACGTCCTCAGACTCCGCTGACAAAAACAGAAAGAGCTTGACTTATATTGCATATTGTAAAAGTCTGCAGAATGCTTTCATTTAGGTTATTATTGTTGAAGTTGCATGCAGTATTGTCTGTGTTGGGGCAATGCACGGCATTTTGTTAAGTTTTTTTTTTTTATTGAATGCTGTTAAGTGTTAAATTCAATGATGCTTATAAATATTAGTATTTTTTTTATTTGGCGTATAAACTAAATAATTCTTTGATTTTTTTTAAAATATACTTGTGGTGGAAAAAAAACACGTAGCTATACATCCTTTAAATTTAAGAATAGCGGTACGTAAAATGAATAGACTTTAAGACATGCCTTTTATTCCAGTTACCATATTTTGTCTTCTTTCTGTTTTGCGGTGCGAGTAGGCCTATTTAGGCTTTAGTGATGGTAAGTTAATATGAGTGTTTATGATTGTGGCCAAACTCATAAACACAGAATAGATTAGTCACTCTCTTAATGCCCATATTTATGAGACTCATAACTATGTTATTTTGTGTTTCTACACTGTGTTTTTCGCTTTTGTTACTCTGACTTCACTAAAGCACGTCTAAATTACCAAGGTATTTTGCCTAAATCATATTACAATATTTTGTGACCGTCTTGTGTAATTGTTGTTTTGTTGTTGTATTGATTTAGCAGCCTTTTTAATAATATTACCATCAAAAGTATATAGGGTAAAAACATCGTGTTTACTTCATACAGCATTATATTTCAAGCAAAATATATGTTTTAATATTTAAGTGGATATGTTGGCGTGCGCATTACGCGTAACTTGTTGACATTTAAGATGAAGTAAACTGAAGCAGGCTACTTACGGGATTCGTCGCTGGCGCAATCTATCTCGCAACTCCTGGTGCTGGGACAAGTTCTCCCAGTGCTGGGTTGCGGACTTTCTGTCATTCTTGGCACTTCGTTTACCTCATCAAAGCAGTTTTCGCTGTCCTCCTCCAATTTTCTCCTTTTTTCCGTGCCAATAAGCGCTTCTACCGAGAATGCGTGCGCTTTGAGGCTCATAGTACACGGGGACCGTCGTTTTTCAGCCATGGTTACCGACCGAGAAGACAGATTGGCCGAGAAAGAGAAGTTCACCAGAAGTGCATTTGCAACAGCACTTAATCTAGCATTCCTTGAGACAGAATGGTCCGTTTCAGTAGCTAATTACCACAAGCGATGTATAAAGACGCTGAAAACGAAGCGACAGTCTGTTTAAAACAGTCTCATCGGTCTGTCAACGCGCACAGACACCGAGGCAGTGGCCGGGATTCGTTAAAGTGCCAATAACCAGGGCAGGAGAGGGGCGGGACTGCCTCACGTCAATCACCGGCGCTTTGTGCCAATAGACGCGCAGTTTTTGGGCCCCTCGTGCTGAACGTTCCGCCCATATGTGGTAAAGCGGCCCGGCTGAATGAATCATCTCTCGCGTACTGAGCTCCAGTCATGGTAGCGGCATTGCGATCATTTTCACACTGTGGCTGCACATGCTCCACATGCTTCCGCATTACCTCCCCACCAGCCCCCGAGAGCCAATCCTGCAGAATTATTACCAAATCTACGCCTGTATCTGCGTGAGGCCCAGTAATGAGACTTGTCAAACTAACCTGACGTGAGACATGCAGTCTACAATTTCTCAGTACAATTCCCCAAGAAGCACTAATTTTTACTACGAGACACAATTTCCCGGTACAATAAATCCTCAAAACAAATACGATTATTGTTAATTAGATATAACACTATTATTATACAATAATTTAAACTACTGGATACAAAATAGGATATAAAGTATTTTAAAATAATTTTTGCATTTACTGCAATAGGCTACAGCCGCTTTATATATAAAAAAATAAGCCGCAATTTCATAGGCCATAAATGCTTTCACCTTTAGTAAAGGTTTTTTTAATAAACACAATTATTAAATAAAGGGTCTGTATAATTGTTGGTGAATTTTTGGCTTTTTCTATTAAATAATCTACTTGTAAGGTCAATGGGAATATTATTTTAGATAATTTTAAAGAACTTAATTTTCTTGGCTAGATTTTTCATAGATGTTTCGCATAAGTAATCAAGACTTTGGATTGATCGATTTCTTCAAACCGACATGTTGTGGGTGTTATACATGCTCCAGAGTTTTTATCTGCCCACTGTTTGCGAATTGTAAATTATTGCACATGCAGCCATTTGGAGAATTCTTGTCCCACGCGCAGTACAGTACTTTATTTTCGGCCGACCAAGTGAAAAAATATGAACAAGAAAAGCATGACAGAAAAAGAAAGATGCTTGCATGGCAGCGTTTTATGTATGTGATCTAAAAGAAAAAGAAGAGCGCAGTTTTAGTTATTTTATAAGGTAAATTTAATGAGGCTATATTTAGCACTTTTTAATTCATTATTATCTAACAGGATCGTTAAATATTTTTACAAACAGTGTCCACATTAATGTATAAAATGTGTGACTTAATTTGGAATGTTTTATGTACTTTTGTGCAATCTTTAGCGCCATTTGTTAAAAAGATAAACAGTTGATATAATAGCCTGTAGAATTATACAGTTTATTAATTCCCCACACTCAGCATTGCTTTTATCTGATTTAACTTAAGTATCTTCCTCTTCACTTTTGTTTGTTAGCAATTTGCGTTAATTAAAATAGTATATAAAGAAGAATATATGGGGAATACACACTTTACATGCCAATTTGCACATAACAGCTGCACATATAACGTTGTATATAGTAATAAACATGTACATACACTTGTCAATCTGTATATTTGCATTCACTACTTACTTGTATTTTTTTTTTTAATATATTTATTATCTGTTTTTTGTCCTGTCTCTGTAATGCTGTTGTACTGTAGAAGCTCTGTCACGAAAACAAATTCCTCGTATGTGTGAACATACCTGGCAATAAAGCTCTTTCTGATTCTGATTCTGAATAATTATATTTTTGTTGTATTGGTCGTTATTGTATTTGTTGTAATTGTGGTGAGACCGTGTTTAATACTTCAGCGTTTACCTTAATTCTTATTTTAGATACTAAAATATGTTTCGGTTTTGTATAATAATAGCAATAATAATAATAATAATAATAATAATAATAATAATAATAATAATAATAATAATAATAATAATAATAATGTATTGTTGTTATTAATATTGTTATTATAAATAAGTATGTATTATTATTATTAATAATAATAATAATAATAATAATAATAATAATAATAATAATTCAACTTTAGGTATTGAGACAAATATTGTTAAGCAATTATTTATTTTATAATTTAAATTCAAGGAGACTATAATTACCACTTTTTAATTTATTATAATTTAACAGGATCGTTATATATAGCCTCACGCTTTGATCCTATGTTCGATTCGTCTGCTCTGTTGTGTATCTAAAAAATGCTGAGTTATTCAACATAGTTTAGAAAAAAATATGGACAAAACCAATCGCTGGGTTAATTTATTGGATTAAGGCTATAGCCCAAATTTAGCACAATGGTTGTGTTTGAACATATTTTACCCATCTTTAGTTGAAATAACCAATCTTTTTTTAGTGTGTACAATAAAATGACTGAGTTCATGTAATATTTAACAGCGTGTTTTTTTCTGAAACATTATTAATATATCAAACAACATATTGGTGTTAAATGTTATGGCGTTAGCAGCACCTGATTTCCCGGAAACGAGTTTAATTTCGGTAAACATGCATACATCTCGTCAACATTGGATTCCACTGGCTATATAAAACAATTTACCGTAATAAAAAAAATACACTTCACTTGGAAACTTGAAGCATACTTTTTATTCACTATTTTGCAGTTCATCATTGGAGACATACTTTGATAATTGAAGTATTACAGACCTAATAATAAACCTGAAAGACCTACTATTAATGACTATAGAATGACTGCTTTAAATGATCACAATGCAATATTCGTATTATTATCATTATTATTATTATTATTATTATTATTATTAATTTTATTATTATTATTATTATTATTATTATTATTATTATTATTATTATTATTATATAAACGTGGACGTCTTAGCCTGAAGGAAACAAATATAACGATTATCTTAATTCGGTTGCCTCTGTTTTATCGATTTATTATTTTGCAACTGGTATCCAGTAGCCTATTCAGATGTTTCAGGTATTTATGCTGATTTGATAGCCCTACTTGTCATATTTTAACGTAAACACCGGCATAATTTAACTCCTCGATTGTTTTTGGATAATACCTGCACAATTTAGCTGCCTTTTTTTGTCCTCAAATTTAGGTATGCCTATTTTTTTATTCCAAATGAAATACAAATAAGTATTTCCTTCCCATTGCAGTAAGTTTTTTTAACATTAGGAGCGTACGTTCGTTCCAGATTTACCTGAAAACATCTTTAATGCATGTGTGGAATTGCTTCATGAAATGACACGCGCCTAATAACGGGCCTTTTCATCTCTTAATAACCTACCTGTGATGGAAAGCAGAGGAAACATTGCATGCGCTTTATTTTCCCGCAGCGCGCAATTAACACATTTCTGTGTAATTAACTCGGCATTGCACAAATACTTAGGCTTATTTATAATGGCACGGAACAGAGTATGTTTCTCAGACCTATACATTTATGTTCTCCTGCTCCCTCAGGTGTGAAGCATCTCAGAAAAATGATCTGCGTGTTTGTTTATTGCACAGGAGACGGCACTCGTGTGTAAAATGCGCTTGTTTACTAATCCTCTGTAACCTCTGGCATCGCTGGACTCAAACCATGTCGGCTGGTTAAACTTTAGAGTCGGAATTGCTGTGTCTGGGCACCATATTGTTAACAGTTATTTTGCTAGTGCTAATGGCCGCGTGGCAGCCAGCCAAGGGCTTTATAGCGGAAGTGGCAGCGCGAGGAACGCGGGTATATGGGAGGAAGAAAAAAACTATTAAGAAAAAAAATCCCTTTGAAAGAAAGGCGAGAGAGACCCCATTGCGGCGGGCGCGACCCACTGCTGCCAAATGCAGAGGTGCGCTTATGAGGAAAAGAGCGGTACACTGAGGGCACTGAAGCATCCTCAATCCGCCTCAAATGAAACGACACGCCAAACCACCCGTGACCCACAAATCCATTCATAAAGTTAATCTCCCCGTGAAAATGCGGTATTTCTTAACGTGCACCATATACACTGATGTATTTACCGTATTTATGACAGTCTTTATGGGGCGACGCGGACAGGGACCCCCAGCGATTCTACCGGTATTGACATTGGATTTGCGCGCCGCGCGTTATGACCTGTCACGGGGGAGAGAAGCGAAACACGCGTGGGCAGAGGTCAACTTTGTTTGTGTGAGAAAATTATTAAGGGGAAGGAAGCTGAGCTGGTATTAAATAGGGCCTATCGCTATACTTCTTTCCAGCCCCCCAAAATGGAAAAAAAAAATTGGGAATAAATTAGTTTTATTGCTTATAATTAAAAGTGCACTGATTGTTCTTTAAGTCTTTAGTAGTTAGTAGTTAACTTGAGTAGCGTCAAAGTCATATATGTTTTTTTTTTTTTTTTTTGTATGACTATAGACTTCATTTTTGCACTCAAATGCTGGCCTGTTTCAACTCAAATTATAGCCAAATACAACCCCTACAATTGCTTGTTTATTATTATTATTATTATTATTATTATTGTAAATTACATTTATGTGGATTAGATTGCCATATTTCAAATTTAGCTAATAATATAAGCATGCAATGTGTTAAATGAATTAAACGCTCTCTCTCTCTCTCTTAATTTAAGAATTTGTAGTGATATTAACCTAATTTTAACCTAAATACTTTGTCATTTTGAACCTATAAATAAATAAACAGTTAATTTCATCATCATTTATCAAGCAAATCATAGTGAGAACGAACTGCAATTCCACAAAAAAAAAGCTTTCTGCAAAATTGTTGCAAACAATTTATATGGGTTGAATTAAATGTAAGCTTAATTTGTTTGTTTAAATTCAGCTCAAATAAATTGTTTAAAACCACTTATCTTTAAAAAAAAAAAAAAAAGAGTAAATCCAAGGAATCATCTTTGAATCATTTTTTAGTGCAGCAAAAAAGATTTTGGGGAGTAAATGATACGATTTATGATTACATAATATAATCTTTTAAATTGCACATTTTAGAGACAATCAATTTCTAAAGATCAGTTATGTAGATTGCAAATAATACACTGTAAAACCCAACAGTCAACTTTAGCAAATGAAATGAGTGTAGTTAACTCAAAATTTACTGAAAATTAATTCTACTAATTTGAAAAGAGTTTTAAACTCAAGGTAATGAGGTGAGGTAATGAGTTAATTAAATACCTCATTACTTCAATTTAAATGGAGTAAGTTCACAGTACTCATATAGATTAGTTTTTTAACTCAAACGATTTGTAGCAATTGGTTTCCTCAAACGGTTTGAGTTGCCTCAACTTATTGGGGTTTACAGTACTCAGGTGGTTTGAGTTCTCTTCAATTAATGGGTTTTATGTACTCAAATAGCTTCATTTACTTAAATGGATTAAGTGCAAAGTACTCATTAGGACTAGTTTTTGGACTTAAATGGTTTGTTGGAATTGGTTTCCTCAAATGGTTTGAGTAACCTTAACTTTTTGGGTTTTACAGCGTATGAGTGGACAATTGGACATGTGTTGGCTACTTGACATTACATATACATTATTAAAGCCTGAAGATCTCATTTACCGTCTTTAACATGCTTTGTCATTCTGAAATATAAAAGCACACTGAAAAAAATTATGTCTGCAAAATTGTTGCAAACATTTTATGTGTTGAATTTAAACCAACAAATTAAATTTAGTAATGTTCAACTTAATTTGTTTGTTTAGATTCAGACCAAATAAATGGTTTGCAACCACTTAAATGAAAAAATGTAGTAAATACAAGGAATTATATTTGAATCCTTTTTTCAGTGCAGCTAAGAGACTGATCTTTCTAAAAATACAAACCAGATGAACTGTATTATATATTCAGGTTACTCTGATTCTAAATGCGTTTGAGTTTGTGTTTCAAGTATATTTGAATTAATACATTTTAATTAATTAACAGAATATAGAAATGGTACAAAATAAATAATTACCAGGCTCTCTAAAATTACATCATATTATTATTGTTTGTTTTTGCATGAACCTGAATGGTTTAATTGGGAAAAAATGGCTGCATTCCACACAGTAGGTTGGTAGTTTGTGCTAGTTGGTGAAATATTGCTTCCTGTCTTTATGAAATAGCAGCAAACTTTATTTTGATGTGTTAAGATGCAGATTTGTTGCAGCTAAAAAAAATTCAGTTGCAAATCAGCTATGTTTTTGTAGATGGTACTATACAAGCTGCGGGCATCTATTTGTACTTTTTTTTTGAAAGATATTGATGTTTTTTGCTTGAGACTGGAGGAAATGATGTTAGTTTCTCCTTTTAGCCTCTAGAGGTCGATATAACAGTTTCTCACTCTGTAGATCCCCGACAGGGAGCCTGAGCATCACTCAGAGGGTCTGCAAACCTCTTGGGACAACATTAGCACTGAATGGATGAAGTACCAGAGAACTAAGAAAAAATGGGAAGTGAGAAAGAGGAAGTGTTGAATAGAGAATGGGAAAGAGATTGTAGGTCAGATTGTGGGGAGAGGAGAAGAAGATGAAAAGTTCCGAAAAAGAAGTAGAGAACAAGCAGGTGTTTTTTTAATAAATTCTGCTTTCTTGAGGAAAGATAGTGAGAATGATTCAAATCCAAAAGCAATAAAATCATGAATGAGTGAGCCGCTCAGAGGAAATGACTGGAGGAAGAAAAAGAACAGAGGAATGAAAGCAAAGCAAAAGACAAAAAGATACCTTCTTAAAACGCGTTGAAGGAGCTTAAAGTAGGTTTGACAGAAATGAAAATTCTGTCTGAATTTATTCACCCTAAAATTGTCCCAAACCTGCGAGTTTCTTCTGTTGAACACAAAAGAAGATATTTTGAGGAATGTTGTTGGGCACAAAACAGTTTATGGCAATCATTGATTTCCATAGTTTTTTCTATATGGAAGTTAATGGGTTGTCAAAATATTAGTTTAATGTTCAACAGAGGAACATACAGGTTTGGATCAATTTGAGGGTGCAAGTAAATTTTATGTTTTAAATTAAATATCCTAAAAGAAAAGCATCACGTTGACGCAGTGGGTAGAATGATCGCATCACAGCAAGATGGCATTTCTGTGTGGAGTTTGCATGTTCTCCTCCTGTGGGTTTTCTCCGGGTGCTCCAGTTTCCCCCACAGTCCAAAGACATGCGCTATAGGTGAATTGAATAAGCTAAATTGTCCATAGTCTATGTATGTGAACGCAAGAGTGTATGGATGTTTCCCAGAGATGGGTTGCAGTTGGAAGGGCATCTGCTGTGTAACACATATGGTGGATAAATTGGCGGTTCATTCCCTCGATTAATAAAGGGAATAAGCCCGAAAAGAAATGCCCATCCAGGCCTCTCTTCACTGTCTCTCTGTGAAACAGAGATCTGATTTTAAAAAAAATTAACATACGTATTTAAAGCTCTATTTGAACTTGCCACGGCCTACACTGTATATCTGAACTCTTAAGTTTGTATTCTCCCCAAAGATCCCTCAGATCCTCTGCTTAGCTCCTGCTAATTATTTCTAAATCCCGCTTGAAAACAAAAGGAGACAGAGCTTTTTTAGTCTATGCTCCAAAACTTTGGAACACATTACCTTTAGAAATTAGAGCTTCATCTACAGTTGAAGTCAGAATTATTAGCCCCCCTGAATTATTAGCCCCCCTGTTTATTTTTTCCTCCAATATGTGTTTAACAGAGAGAGTTTATATATATATATATATATATATATATATATATATATATATATATATATATATATATATTGTCCTGTCTTTCTAACTGTTTATTAATGTTGTCATGTTTGTGAAGCACTTTGGTCAACATTCATGTTGTTTTATGATGCTAGATAAATAGAGTTGACCTAGACCTTGATTCAGCACACAAAAGCCTGCTGCATTTATTTATAATATTTAATGATCTATTTGTATAGTTTTACAGAGGATCTGGAAAATGCAATATGGCAATCCTTCAATAATGTAGTAATTAAGTAAAAAAGAGAGGGGTTTCTCTGAGTTTTTTTTTAGAAGTACTTAAGTATGTTAAAAATGAACTGTTTTATGTGTCCCGTACTCACACATACATAAGCTCACCCACACACAGCATGTCTTATTTTAGACCGTGTAATTGAACGTAATGGCATACTGCTGGCCTTTGGGAAGAAACTAGCAAATTAAGACCAAAGAGTTGAAGACTAAATAAATTCCTCCCTCGGGCAGTCCGTCAGCTGTCCGTTTCATCCGTCAGTCTTTCTTTAGCAGGTCATTAACACATACACTCACACATATTCTCCTGTGTAATGTTCGAGGATGGGTTGCTCTGTCTCATGCTCCTCAAGCGCTGCGGTATCCCAATGCCGGGTATGGTTTTAATATACATATCTGTGTATAGGACTAATAGAATTATACTGCGTCTGATGTGCTCTCCGAATTCACGCGGGCATCCTGCCTGGACACCTGCAAAAACACCACAAGGACCTACTGAAAATATCCGCACTGTCAGGCAGCCGCAGGGCAGCCCTATTCCGGGACCTGGACTGTTTGATATTTTATGAATGGAGGAGAGGATGAGAGGGATCTGGGGAGAGAGAGAAAGAGAGAGATCACATGTGCTCTTATGTACACACAAGTGTTGTTTTCTCTTCCTTCAGGTTGTCATCAGAAGAGCTCTCACACACAGCACACATATGAAACACTTTGAGGAATCTGACTGAATACATCTCGAAGGGCACATGGTGCAGGCTGGGAATGAGTGTGTGTCTGTGTGT
Source organism: Danio aesculapii (assembly GCF_903798145.1). Classification (NCBI taxonomy): domain Eukaryota; kingdom Metazoa; phylum Chordata; class Actinopteri; order Cypriniformes; family Danionidae; genus Danio; species Danio aesculapii. The sequence continues at coordinate 17,103,206 of NC_079457.1, forward strand.
GTGAGATAGAGAGAGAGAGTAAGAAGGGTTTGATTTTACTGTCTGATGTGTTGTGAGGTTTCAAGATTCAAATCTAATCAGGGGTAACTGAGACTAAAGCCTAAAACTAAAACCAAAAAAAAAAAAAAAGACACAATACAAAGTTCTTAAGATGTGAACTAAAATTTAAATGAAAATGTAATATACATATGTAAACAGTTGAAGTCAGAATTATTAGCCCACCTTTGAATTTTTTCTTTTTTTAAATATTTCCCAAGTGATGTTTAACAGAGCAAGGAAATTTTCACAGTATGTCTGATAATATTTTTTCTTCTGGAGAAAGTCTTATTGGTTTTATTTTGGCTAGAATAAAAGCAGATTTTAATTTATTAAGAACCATTTTAAGGTCAAAATTATTATATATTTTTTTCCGTCTACAGAACAAACCATTATTAAACAATAACTTGCCTAATTACCCTAACCTAGTTAACCTAATTAACCTAGTTTAGCCTTTAAATGTCACTTTAAGCTGTATAGAAGTGTCTTGAGAAATATCTAGTCAAATATTATTTACAGTCATGGCAAAAAATAAAATAAATCAGTTATTAGAAATGAGTTATTAAAAATATTATGTTGAGAAATGTGCTGAAAAAAATCTCTCCGTTAATCAGAATGTGGGAAAAAATGGGGACTTTTAATTCTGAGCTACGGGGGCTATTATGTGGCTATGAAAAAAATAAGAGAGCACTTGTCAGTTCTCAGTTTCTCTGGATTTACTGTATTCATTAATTCTGGGTTTGAGAAAAAATGGTGATTTTGTGTTTTACTGTATAATGGTCTGAGGACATTTTCTTCAAAAAGTTCTAACTTGTTTAAATACGGAGTTATTATTTTTTTCCTCTAGGAAACCTCAGAACAGTATAAAAATGTTTTTCCCTGGTATTGTGTTGATTAAAATTTTAAAATATATGTCTGAAAAAGCATATGTTTAATTTATTAGTGTATAAGCTAAACATATGCTTTTTTTAGACATACAGTTGAAGTCAGAATTATTAGCCTCCCTGTTTATTTTTCCCCCAATTTCTGTTTAACAAAGATTTTTTCAGCACATTTCTAAACATAATAGTTTTAATAACTCATTTCTAATAACTGATTTCTTTTATCTTTGCCATGATGACAGTAAATAATATTTGACTAGATATTTTTCAAGACACTTCTTTACAGCTTAAAGTGACATTTAAAGGCTAAACTAGGTTAATTAGGTTATAGGCAATTCATTGCATAACGATGGTTTGTTCTGTAGACAATTGAAAAAATATATAGCTTAAAGGGGCTAATAATTTTGTCCTTAAAATGGAGCGTTGGGCTAACAAACCCACCTCATAAAAACTAGATGTTAAGAAACACCAATATTGTACGGCTAAATATCAACTTCGATATAAATGGCCCTGAGAGGTGGTAGGTAAAAATGGTCAAAGGGTTATTTACTCAAACACATCTATAAATCATAAATTCTGGAAACTGACAATTGTCAGTAGTGGTATCATTTTTTCCCCCATAGCTTTATGTAACACACAATCTTTTCAAATTCAGCCCACCTAATGTTTGGTTTCTGATTGAATGTGAGGTTTGAATGAATTATTTGGGCCAATTATGCCTATTTTTCGTACTGTGTGTGAACTGAGTAGTTTGACTAAATAAATTTTATGCATAATATAGTAGTAGTAACAATAACTTACTACTTCTGCCAAGATTCTGCAGTGCACATCTGATGGACGCTTTATTATCCCATGAGAATTTGTAAAAAAAAATAAAAACAATGGTGTAGGTCATGTGTCAATGAAATGTGATGGCTAGTACTGTATGTCTGACCTTTATTTATGCTATTGATGGTCATTTTTACGATCTTAAAAACTGAAAGGTATTGAAGTGATAAAGTGGATGAGTATTAAATGCACTGTATTAAGATGGATGAGAGTGTAGCTTAAGATCAACACATGGCAAGAAAAAAAATCAACAACACATTTTTCTTTATAGTCCAGCACATGTATTAAACAACAGTAGGTTCACCCAATCATTATTGCACAAACACAAATCTGAAGAGGCCTAAGAACCCCATAGAGGCAGGAATAATGAATAAAATGTCAGGAAAGGAACAGAAACATCTTTTTTTTTTGTCCTTTACATTGTTCATTCTTTTCTTACTCTGTCCGAGTATGAAAATAGATGGGTGGGTAAAACTAGACTGAGGGCTTTCCTCTGCATGTCTGTAATATAAATAAGTACATGTAAACTTAAATTAAAAACATGGACTGAAAGTAGACCAAAAATATCCTTGGTGAAGTGACAGAAAAGGAAAAGGCTGAAGAAAATAACAAAAAAAAGTTGTTTACCTCTGTCCCATTTCTTTCTCTCGCTCTTTCTTTCTCCCTCTCTTCCTGTTTTATATGCCCCTTTATTCCCTTTCCTGCTGCTCAACGCCAACCACCATGAAACCACTGCCACATTAGAGCCTTTAACTGGCTATGGCTGCCCAGCACTGCCATTACACTGGCACAGCCAACTCAGTCCTGTTTTCAATCGTGCCACTCTGCTCCTTATCAGCGTCAATCAAGTTTCATCATCTTTCAGCCAATCAGCTGTCAACACAGACAACCTTTAAGAGAGCTCATAAACCTAAATCCCAGTTCCTGTTTCATGCTAATCCAAGCCCGTTTTTTTTAAGCAGGCACATTTTTAGAGTTGCTCTTTATTAGGCTGCGCGCAGAATGTTTGGAACATTTAAGGATGGAATGGCGTCGTAAAGAGCAGCTGGACTGGCATGACTGTTAGAATGAGGTCATCAGCATGAGACGACACATTTCTACATGGTCATTTTAAGAGACTAGAGTCCACTTGTAGTGTTTCTCTGTCACATGTGGTCACGAAAGCCTCCTGCCCCCTCCCCCAGAAATAAGCATGCATGTACACATACGCACACTTTACTCCATCTGGTCACTCCTATAAACCTTTTCTTCTTAATGATGCCATTACTTAATCGACCAGATCTCACCAGTTCAAAAGCATTAATCTCAACATGTGGTCAAAGATGATGAGTTTTGTCAGCCAAAGCCATTTTTAATTAGTGAGACTGAAGTGCTGCTAAAACTAGTTTATCAAGCCTGATCTTAAAGGAAAATGGAATTGTTTTGTGTTGACGAAAAAGTTAGTTTAAATTTGTATAATATAATTTGGGCCAAAATGTAAGATTTTTTTAAAAGAAGGTGTGTCCACTAACCCGGCCCATAAATGTAAGTGCCACTGTAGGCGTGGCCAAATTGCACTAAAATTTGTGAATGAGGTCACACAAAGTCTACCGAAGTTAAAAATCTATGAATGTAGGGAAAACGCAATTTTCTGACCCTTGTATATAGTACACACAAACAGTAATAATAACATTTAACTTTTAATAGTAAATAATCGAGTACCTTGAAATGGATAATGAATCCTCTTCTGAGAAACGATGATAACAGGCTTTTGCACTCGTGCAGGATGACTTCATCATAACTTAAGAAAGAAATGTTAAGATCGAGTCAGTGCGCACTAGTGGCGAATAATAACCAATAATAATATAATACTCCTAATCCGCATTTCTTGGGAAAACCAGCAACTTCCTAAATAAAATGTAGCATATTTATGTTTCTATATTAGTATTTAGATATTACAATACAGTTTCCCAGTGAAAGGACAGTGTTTTTAATAAAAAGGCTACATACCTTCACTGGGTCTCTGCTGAGTCCTAAAGGTGAGAATGGCAGCCGAATATCTCGGTTATGTGTATAATTAAAAAAAAAAAAAAAAAACTGTAGAGATGAACACCGGAGGTAGAGAAAGCATTTTTATCTGTTTAATATAGATCAGCTATAAAACACGCATTTGTATCATCCATAATTAAGAGTGCTGGTGAAACGGATATAAAAAAACATGACAGGGAGAGGTAATTTGATTAAAAAATAATATTATTGCATTATAGCTTAAATAAACTTTATAACGCAAAAACAACATTACGCACACATATTAAAAATTACCCAACAAAGTACCAAATATTTTTAACTCAACCATTTGATTAAATAAATAACTGAACGTTTTTTAGAGTGCAAAAACAGCCAAAGTCATAGTTTGTCATAGACACAGCTCGGCTGATTTCTGTTTGGTTTTGCTTGGCTTGGTTTGCATTTCCACTGCAGTTTACCATGGTAAGGATTATATCGATATAGGATTATCTCTAAAGTTGTGCCGCCTCTGCAGCCATGACTTCCAGAAAAACATTGAATGCAATTTCAGGTGTTTTTTCCTTGTGGTTTTATAAACCCAGTTGTCTAGTTGTGCGGAATAACAATATAAATATAGTGTTGCAAATACAATGACGTTGGTACTGACAGCTCTCTCGGACTAGTCGGAGATCATAGTGTTTATAAATGCCATGTTTTGGTAAGCATATGGCTCGCTTCAAAGCTCACCCACACTGAAAAAAATGATTTGCAAAATTGTTGCAAATAATTTATATGGGCTGAATTTAAACAAATAAATCCTCAATAAATTGTTTGAAACTAAAAAAAAATTTGTAAATCCAATAAATCTTTTTTTTTTGTGTGCAAAACAGTACTAGGCAGTAGGCACAAAATGCAGTGGAAAACCCCCCAAAAGTGAGCTGCACCAAACCAAATCACACTATTCCATGTAGTGGAAAAGCACCTTAAGTGACACTTACTTGTTCAAAATGTTAAGTTTGAATTTGTCTTGCTCAGAAGTTCACCTGAGACAGATCTTGAAGGCATGACATATTGACAACTTAAAGGGGCTAATAATATTGACCTTAAAAATGTTTTTTAAAAAATTAAAAGCTGTTTATTTCTAGCTGGAATAAATCAAATAAGACTTTCTCCAGAAGAAAAAATATTATCAGACATACGGTGGAAATTTCCTCGCTCTGTTAAACATCATTTGGGAAATATTTTTAAAAGAATATAAAATCCAAGGGGGGCTAATAATTCTGACTTTGTGTGCGTGTGTGTGTGTGTGTGTGTGTGTGTATCGTCACCTTAGAATTATAAGGCTCTATCAGACGTTTTTGTCAAAATTGAGTTATTGATATATTCTGATTAAATGACAACTTATTTACATTATGGGATGTTTTTTTATAAGTTGTTTACATTTTTAAAACGTTTTATTTAAAAATCCAATGTTACACTTAACTGTTTACTATATGGAATGCTAAACTTTGAAGCTCAATATCTCAAAATCATTCAGAACGCAGATAGAACCTTATAATTCCAAGGTGACGATATGTATACTGCATTAATACTGCAAATATGCTAGAACATTTACCCAGGATTTGGGAAAGTAGTTTTATTATACCCAGGATTAATTAGGATTAAAGTAAAACTGGATAACCCATGGTTTACAGTTTCAATTGTGGAATGTCTCCCACAATAAAAGACTTTCAAGCAGGGTCATTTAATTATTTAGCAACTAGTCTGACTCAACTTCTGTCCTCCAAAGATTACTTAAATTGTTTCCCCAAACTGTAAAGTCACCCTGAATGTTGACTGGATTTGAAAACAAACATTTATTTACCAGTTTTTGACATTTATTTTTTTAGCATTCTTTATTGTCTTCTTAAGTTCACAGAAATGTGTAATGGGTGTGTAAAACATATGCTAGAATAGTTGGTGGTTCATTTTTCAGTGGCGACCCCTGATAAATAAGGGACTAAGCCGAAGGAAAATTAATGGAATATCTTAAGTAAACCCAAGCCAGAATGTTGGTCCAACTTCAATGTTTTTGCTCTTGCAATATTTTATTAATTGGTATTTTTACAGTGTATGTTATGGTTTGTTCAGTTTCAATCCTTAAAAATCGAAAGGAAATGAATGCAAATGAGTAAGAAAAGTCAGAAAAATGGAGTGTAGAAAAGTTAAAACAGGTGTATGTCATTATTCTTGGTCAGTGGTCATTAGCAGCTGTGGTTGAGTTTTCATCTTCAGAGAGAGAGCAAGAGATGAAGTATGTGTGATATTAGGGCGTTTCAGAGTCAAGACAATGAAGATCAATCTTTACAGGCTAATGCTTCAGTGTTTATCAAAAGCACAGCTGGACATAATGAGACAAACAAGACCTTGTGTGTGTGTGTGTGTGTGCGTGTGTATGTGTGTGTGATGCGCTGTATTACCTGACTGTGCGCGTTAACATGTGGCGAAAGTGACTGGAAATGAAATGCGTTGTTTTTGTGAACCTGTTTGTCAGCATTTGCGTAAGTGTCCTTGTTGGGATTGTTATTTAGCTGTAATGGCCTGTGGTGAGCACTCGCTAATTAGCTTAAAATGTTGCTCTTGAAGTTCTGACAAACAACCAAATAACTATTTGCACATCTGCGCTCGTCCAACACATTTGGCTTGTGGATGTAATCACAAGGCTATCGCGTATAATAGCGTAATTGCACTCAATTCGTAAACAGCCATTTAGCTCAACATTTACAATTGAGACCGTAGACAATTGAAAACTCGCACAGCATTCACAACTTTTCCAACATCCAAAAACGCCTGTTTATAATTAAAAAACTGGCCATCTAAATACATATTTATGTCAACAAATTGATGACAGAGTTTCGACCAAATAAAATCCCTATCATTAGAATAAGAACCACTGGCTTGCTGCTTGTCTAAACCAATTTAATCTGCTGCATTACAAAACACAAAGCAAGCTTTTTCCAGCTCTCGCTTCCTGCCAAATCTATATAAGCCTCAGCACAATCGCTTGCAAGGGGAAAATATCTGTCAAATCTGAGACAAACTTGGAGTAATAAACTGTTTGGTTTAGACATTGTAACAGAAACCCTCATGTAAACAACAAGAAATATTTCATATATATATATATAAATGCACGAGTCAAAAATGAAAAGAGCCCCCCCCTCCCTACATTTGAAAGTGTTTTATTATGATTTACAGAAGACATTACAATTTCAATCAGTGTAACTATAGTTTATATAGCAAATAATTTTGTCAGGCAGATTTAAAGAAATGATCATTTGATGGCACATTTTAAGTGAGTCTATTTAAGCAAAACAAAATAATTGATTGTAATTTTAAATCTTTGCCACTTTGCTACAGTAGATTATAGCAGTACCACATGAGTAGCGGTGCGATGTGGCTGTATCGGCACTGGTGGGAGGCGTGCGTTGATCACCAGTGATGATATACAGCCCTATCGCACAGTACTCATGTGATATTGCGTTTATACAACAGTTCGACATAATCGTTTATATAGAAAAGACAATCAAACATGGAGAGTCTCAGAAAGACGTTTGTAAGAGGAACTACTTTCTTCTGCCATTCATTCACATCTGCAGCTGATGTCAGAACAGCAGGAACCATTGCTGCTTCATAAATATCACTTTAGAGATAGTATTTGAATGTTTCTCTTGCGTAATATCTAAATTGATGACAAAACAGGTGATTTTGTTCACATTATGAGATCATAAGGCTGAACAACATAAAATGCCATCAGTCTACAAAGGTTTCCCAGTATTTCTCTGTTGCAATTAGATCACAATAATTAACTCAGAAAAAGCCAAATCAAAGCAAAAACCAACAGATTACCATAGTATAAATACCACACTACAACATACAAAAGAGAGAGATTGACTTAGAATGTCACTTACTAGATTTATAATGATTGTTTAGCTGTAGTTTGAAATCTGGAGTTTTTTTCCCCTGAGGATTTATTATGCGATCTCTGTCGCCATCTTGTGGTGGAACGTCATCCAGCAATTTCTTTGCTCTTTCAATCTCAATAAATTTCTTTCAATTTATTTAAAAAATGGCACTATCTTTATAAATAAACTGCATTGCAATGTAAACAAATACATCTTTGCCTAAAAAAACCCTCAAAAGTACATTATGTTGCAATATTTGTCAAACGGTGGTGAGCTTATTCCTCTGCTTATCATGATTCATGTGGGCGGAGTAATACACAAGGGTGAAGAGGCTGTACGAGTGCTGAAATTGAGGAATATTGCACGGCTATCAGCCAGACAGATTTGAGAACCAGACAGAACTGTTATTATGTGAAGCGAGTGTTTTTATTTTTACACAAATCTATCTGTTACATTAATTGATAATTATTTCACACATATATTTTTAACACTTTATTTTCATCAAAGTTGTTTAAAACTCGTTGTTTAATCACTTTTATTTATCTACAGTTGAACTCAGAATTATTAAACCCCCTGAATTATTAGCCCTTCTGTTTATTTTTTTCCCCCAATTTCTGTTTAACGGAGAGAAGTTTTTTTCAGCACATTTCTAATCATAATAGTTTTAATAACTCATTTTTAATAACTGATTTATTTTATCTTTGCCATGATGACAGTAAATAATATTTGACTAGATATTTTTCAAGACACTTCTATACAGCTTAAAGTGACATTTAAAGGCTTAACTAGGTTAATTAGGTTAACTAGGCAGGTTAGGGTAATTAGGCAAGTTATTGTATAATGATGGTTTGTTCTGTAGACTATCGAAAAAAATACATGTTTTAATTTTGACCTTAAATGTAAAAAAAAAAAAAACTGCTTTTATTTTAAGAAAAAATCTTATCAGACATTCTGTGAAAATTTCCTTGCTCTATTAAGCATAATTTGGAAATATTTAAAAGAGAAAAAAAAATTAAAGGGGCTCATAATTCTGATTTCAACTGGACATGTGTTTTACTTTACCAAAACAGATTCTTAGTTTCTCTGCATTTGTGTTTCATAGTTTAGTATTTGAGTAAATATAAATAAATAAATAAATAAATAAATAAATATAGCTTTTAGAGCATTTTGGGGGGGATAAAATAACAAAAAGAGATGTTTTCTAGAACTTTTAAACTTCACTATTACTCAATATTTGGTTTTCAATATCAGCAAATAAAAAGTGTTGTGATCTGACCAAGTGTCATTTTATAAAGGTAATAATAATATTTTCCCATTACTTGAGGATGAAATGACAGTCATGACTGCAAAGAAAATGCTTAATTACATAATATGTCCAAAAATATTATTTATTTTATTTTGGCTCAAATAAATGTAGTCTTTGTAAGCATAAGAAACATCTTTGAAAAACATAACAAATCTCCCCTCTTTGAAATGTTACATATATTTATGTAACTAAACTGACCCTGACATGTCCAAATGGATCATTTAAACGTATGCTTATTTAAATGCATTTATAAACATGGCAGCAAGACCTAGTTTTAAATCAGGAAAAAACTCCAGTCATGTGTTTAAATAATCCATTTCAAAGTGTCAGGATCAATCAACATTTTATTTTGGGCCTCTGCTTGCGTTTAAGCCTCTGCTTGCCAATATCCAGCTATTTTGCAGACTGCCATATTTAGCCGTCTGGCAGAGATTTCAGACCGAACAGGCTCTGAATGAGACCGAGTAATTACAGTCTTACGAGTGTTTAACGTTTCTCACTTTTAATTCGTATTTGTTTGAAAGGTGCTGTGTTTTATGTTGGGAGTGTATTATTTCATGTGGTGGATAGACTGATAATAACTGTCTGCTGGTTGTTCTTCAGTGCACTCTTGTGCTGCTGTGGTTTGGGCATAATTCATTTCGTACTGGACCTGTGGACAGACTCTCAGCGGGGACGGGGATCGCTTTATTCCCCCTGATCATTTCATAAATCAAATCAGTGGAAGAACGAAGCCGCATTGTAAAAACAAGGCCATGTTCGGCATCATGTGGCCCTGTGGTGAGGATCTGAAATATGATCAAGAAGCTGTGGTTCTGTCCTCTTTCTATTCAAATCAATACCTGAAGCTAAGACACTACAGGTTAAAAAATTAACTATTAGTTATTGCAGAGCTTCTCCAGTTGATTATGTTAAGAATTGCAAACATTTTAGGTTACAACATTACAAGTTTTCTCAAATGTATTTTAAATATGCAAATGAGGCATTGTTTCATTAAATATGCTACAATTTGCATATATATTTTAGAACTAAAATCTGAACATTAAATATTTTCAGTTCAAAGTTCTTGTATGGGACTGCACAGAGGTTCAGTGGTTAGCACTGTTGCCTCACAGCAATAAGGTCACTGGTTCGAGTCGCGGCTGGGTCAGTTAGCATTTCTGTGTGGAGTTTGCCTGATCTCCGTGTGTTTCTGTGGGTTTCCTCTGGGTGCTCCAGTTTTCTCCACAGTCCAAATACATGCGCTATACATGAATTGGATTAACTAAAATTGGCTGTGGTGTAAGAGTGTGTGTGTGAATGCGGGAGTCTATGGGTGTTTCCCAGTACTGGATTGTGGCTGGAGGGGCATCCGCTGCATAAAACATAAATCAGAGCAGTTGGCGGTTCATTCCACTGTGGCGAACCCTGATATATAGGGGCTAAGCCGAATGAAATTTTATGAATTAATGACTTCTTGTATGTTTATTTAAAAATCCTGCAGTTTTTTTTTTGAAGAATAAAATGTGTATAACCAGGCAAATTATGTTATGTAACATTTTTTTCTTTGTAAAAACATTCTTACTATATTATAATCTTGCTGCCTATTTTTTTTATGTTGAATTAAATGAACTTTTCCAGTGATCTAAAATAACATAAGTCAAACTGACTAATATATTAAAGGGCTAGTTCACCCACAAATGTTGCTAACCATTCACTTTCATATTTTCTTTTTTTTTGTCAACGGTTACCGGTTTCTAACATTCTTCAGAGTATCTTCTTTTGTTCAACAGTAGAATCTCATGAAAGTTTATAACCACTTGAGAGAGAGAGTAAATGAGTAAATTTCCATTAAATCTGAGAAAAACTTAAGAGTAATAAACTGTTTGGTTTGGACATCGTAACAGGAACCATCATGTAAACAACAAGAAATATTTAATGCACAAAAAATGAAAATATATATTTTTTCCTCTACATTAGAATGTGTTTTATTATGATTTACAGAATACAGCCATTAGAATGTAAATCAGTGGAAATAAAGTAATTATTGACTTTCAAAGTTTTTAAATCTTTTTTTGTCAATGGTTACCAGTTTCTAACAATCTTCAGAGTATCTTTGTTTGTGTTTAACAGAATAAACTTGTAAAGGTTTGGAACTACTTGAGGTAGAGTAAATAATGAATAGATTGCCATTTTTTGGGTGGATTTTCTTTGTATAACTTAAAACATTTAGTTGAATTAAAATATAACATAAACACATTTTTTTGTCATGACTTTTTGTCATATACTTTGCAGTGCAGAATTGAATAATCAATAATAATTAATTTGGTGTGTAAACATTTTGAAGCAGCCTTTAAAATGTGTATTGTTACTGAAATCTACTGATGCAAATTGATAGAGCTCTGTAAAGGAAACAATAAAAAGTGCATTTTGGATCTTTAATATGCAGCTGAAATTAGATTTTTTTTAACTTAATTGAATTAGTGATCCGGTTTCCCCCACAGTCCAAAGACATGCGTTATAGGTGAATTGGGTATGCTAAAAATTGACCGTAGTGTATGAGTGTGTGTGGATGTTTCCCAGAGATGGGTTGCGGCTGGAAGGGCATCCGCTGCATAAAAAGCATATGCTGGATAAGTTGGCGGTTCATTCCACTGTGGTGACCCCTGATTAATAAAGGAACTAAGCTGAAAAGAAAATGAATGAATGAATTAGTGATAAATCTCCATCACAAGATGCAGGTACAAGATCATTTTTGAGTTCATTCCCCTGGAACATGTTTATTGGAATTCCCTCTTGCCCACGTATTACAGTGCTCCACATATATGAGTACACCCTCACAAATCTCTCATTTAAATAATATTTTCTAAAGGAAGCGTTACAATATTATATTTGTGCATTTACATTAGTTTAGTCAGTACTGAAGCTAAATCTGGAGCTTATCTAACAAAATAACTTATGGTTCAAAAATGAGTATACCCAAATTGATATGTTAGGGGAAAAATATTTTTTTGTAATATTTAGCAAGAATTTAATTGTATTCTCTTTCCATTTCTGATGTTCTGTGACTAAAAATTATTTTACTAAAAATATTTGTTTAATCTGTTTTGTTCAAATGCACCAATATATACAGTACCCATATTCACTGAGAAATGAATAAAAGGATTCATTTTCAAAATGGGGAGTACTCATTTATGCTGAGAACATTGTTTCGAAGTTTGGACTGTAGTCAAACTTCTAGTCTTTGCCCTAGTCTTTCATATTAAAAGGAATATTCTAACTGTATTATTATCTGTAAAATAAGCAATGTTTTTTCCCCTTTTCTATCTGTTTTATTTGGGGTAGTCCTATTTTATAAATAATCTGAGCTTTTTCCCCCTTTTTTCTCTCGTTTTGTTTTGACATTTTTCTTTGTTTTTTGGAGATGTATTGTTATTTCTTTCTGTGTAGACAAACATATACTGAGAACGTTTTATACTACTTACAGTTGCTATCAGAATTAATAAACCCCCTGAATTATTAGCCCCCATTTATTTTTTCCCCAATTTCTGTGTAACAGAGAGCAGATTTTTTTCTACACATTTCTAAACATAATAGTTTTAATAACTCATTTCTAATAACTTATCTTAATTTATCTTTGCCATGATGACAGTAAATAATATTTGACTAGATATTTTTCAAGACACTTCTACACAGCTTAAAGTGACATTTAAAGGCTAAACTAGGTTAAGTTAACTAGGCAGGTTAGGGTAATTAGGCAAATTATTTTATAATGATGGTTTGTTCTGTTGACTATCGAAAAAATATACAGCTTAAAGGGGCTCATAATTTGATCTCAAAAAGTTTCATAAAAAAAATTAAAACTGCTTTTATTCTAGCCAAAGTAAAACAAGTAAGACTTTCTCCAGAAGAAAAAATGTTTTATCAGACATACTGTGAAAATTTCCTTGCTCTGTTAAACATCATTTGGAAAATATTAAAAAAGAAAAAAAAATCAAAAGGGTTTGTTAGTTCTGATTTCAACTGTATACTGAGAGTATACTAAGCTTTTCCTTTTTTAAGCTGGTTATCCTCACTTTCCGTTAGAGACAAAATCGCCTTCAAAACTTACATATGTATATAATTTTTTATTTATTTTTGCATTTAAGTGCATTTTGGAAACTTTACATTTACACTGGAAAAAAGGTCAGAAAAAAATGTTAGAAGTCCAAAATCTCAAAACTGTCCTGCATGAATATACTGTTTTTGTCTGCAGTTTTTTTGAAGCCTATGGTGGAGCTGTAGGGACACAATTACTTTGCATTGAAAGTTAATGTTGTGCGGTGGTGGGGTGGATTTTATTTGATGGATGAAGTAAAAGAAGTTGCCAGACAGCTTTGAGTTTGGTTTGTACATTGGCTAAAATGGGGATGATTCATTTGTTAGTCATTATGTCCGTTCTGTGTTGTGTACCTCCATGTTTTTGGCCTCTGTCTTCATATCCGATGGCTGTAATGTGGACAGTGCAGTGATGTTTGTTTGTGCCTGAAGTGAATACTTATTCAAATGTCAAACACTGAGACTCTTGCAGTCACTTCTGACCCTGTTGAGTGAGTAAGAGCGAGAGAATATTAATGTTTGAAGAGAGAAAACGGCTGCTGTCCAGATCACCTCATGCTGGCTGTGTGGCGCCATCATCAGACTTTAAGAGGAATGTCAAAGCAGGCCGCTTATAAAAATGAGTCATGTTTCATTTTCATTTGTAAAATAATTGCAGTGCACAGGGAGTTTCAAGCTTGAAACCATTTATGAAAATGCTTGTATATTATGTTATCAGCACAACAAAGTTCAGTTTTACTTTTAGAGAGTTTTAAATATGAAATTTTATTTAATTCTAAAACCTTTTCCTTTATTTTCACATTGAAATTGGGCCAAATAATAGATTTGTAATGTAAGCTTGAATGTATGGTCCCTAATGTATATAAAATAAACATTATTACTTATTAAAATTATAAAAACCATATATGTATATTGCAATTATTCAAAATCATAAAATAAGTAATCATGATTATTAAATATTATTTATTTATTGCTATTGTATAATAATAATAACAACAACAACAAACAATAATAATAAAAATACATAATATGTTGTGTTATATTTTGTTGTGTATTTTTATAAACAATAATTGCAAAAAAAGCATTTAAAAGTACATATTAATAATAAAAACACTTAAGCTTGAATTTATGGACCCCAATGTAAATTAAAAAAAATATATTATTAATAATTATAATTATATACAAGCAATAAAAATTGTAAAATAGGTAATCATGATTATTTAATATGATTTATTTATTGCTATTTTTAATAACAATAATAATAAAATATGTTGTGTTATGTGTGTTATTATAAACAATAATTGCTAAATGTTTTTTTAAAATACATAATAATGATAGAAACATTTAAGCTTGAATTTATGTATGTAAATAAAAAACATTACTATTAATTATTATATTTTTAATTATATGCAATCATTAAAAATTGTAAAATAGGTCATTAATATGATTTATTTATTGCTATTTTCTAGTAATAATAATAATAATAAGAAGAAGAATAAAAGAAGAAGAATTTATTCATCTATTCATTTTCTTTTCGGCTTAGTGCCTTTATTAATCCAGGGTCGCCACAACGGAATGAACCGCCAACTTATCCAGCATATGTTCTACACAGTGGATGCCCTTCCAGCTGCAACCCATCACTGGGAAACATCCACACACACTCATTCACACACATACACTACACACAATTTAGTCTACCCAATTCACCTATAGCGCATGTCTTTGGACTGCAGGGGAAACCGGAGCACCCGGAGGAAACCACACAAACACGGGGAGAGCATGCAAACTCCACACAGAAATGCCAACTGACCCAGCCAGTAATTACAAAACTAATAATAATAATAATAAATAGAAATACTTTTTAACAGTAGAAACACTTATGCTTGAATTTATGGACCCGCATGTAAATTAAAAAAACATTATTATTAATTGTTATAATCATATACATGCATTCAAAATAGTAAAATAAGTAATCACGATTATTTAATATAATTTTATTTATTGCTATTTTATAATAATAATAATAATAATAATAATAATAATAATAATAATAATAATAATAATAATAATAATAATAATAAAACATTTAAAAAAACAAATTAACAATAGAAACACTGTGGGGGAGGAAATGAAAATCCAATGTACTGATCCCAGATGATGTAAAGCCCAGGATTTTAACAATCCCATGAAATCCTGTTAGATTTTCCAGGGTGTCCAGCAGTCATAAATCATATCAGACACTTTGTCTCTGGTCTATAGTAAGCAGGGTTGAGCTGATCCGGACTGTTCTTTCAGACACGCTTACACTCCTGGACTGTTGATCCGCTCAGGGCCTTTGGTTCATCCAGCAAATGATGCTCTCAAACTACTCAAACACATTAGAACTGAAAAATATTAAAGGACAGTGTTTCCTTTATGAGGAATTCTATTTATATGTTACTTCAGGAAAGTCATTAAGTCTAATTCTTCATTTTATTTTATTTCCTATTTATTTTCACATTGAAAAAGGGCAAACATTTTCTAGGTTGACTTGAATTTTTTGGACCCCGTAGTACCAATATTATTCATTCATTTTCCTTTGGATTAGTCCCTTTATTCGTCAGGGGTCACCACAGCTGAATGAACCGCCAACTTATCCAGCATATGTTTTGCACAGCAAATGCCCTTCCAGCTGCAACCCAGTACTGGGAAATATCCATACACACTCAGTCGCACACATACATACGGCTAATTAAGTTTATTCAATTCACCTATGCCAGATGTCTTTGGACTGTGGGGGAAACTGGAGCACCCGGAGGAAACCCACGCGAACACAGGGAGAACATGCAAACTCCACACAGTAATGCCAACTGACCCAGCCGGTACTCGGACCAGCGACCTTCTCGCTGTGAGGTGACAGTGCTAACCACTGAGCCATTAAGTGTAATTATTTATTTTATTTTATTTCCAAAATTCTAAAGCTCACTTATTTTCACATTGAAAATGGACAAACATTTCTTCGTTGGAAACATGAAAGGGAATGAATGATTACACACAGATAAGAACAGACAGTGACCAAACCAAAATGACAACACGGTGTAAATAAAGGTGAAAACAGACAACAGAACTGAACAGAATGTTTTATTAATATTATTTTAAAATGTTCAACATTTTAATGTTCGATATTCAACTTAAATATTATTTTTTAACAATGTTAAATATTTTTATTATTACAAATTAAAAACTTTATTTATTTAAAATATGTTTAATTTAGTCATGTATTTTAAACAATAAATAAAATAATTATAACATCATAGCAACAAAACTGAAGTGAGAATGCAAACTGATTATAAAAATTAAATTAATTAAAAAGACATTAATATTTGTGATGCTATTTTCACAGACACTTGATGGATATGGAGACAGATCAGTGCTCGCTATTTTTTTCTCTCTCTCTCTCTGACACACACACACACACACACACACACTTTTTCTCAGTGATACAATATGGGACTTTTGTTTCTGGAGCGAACGAGCGTTGAAATTACATTTTGCTAAAGTTTCCATCGTAAAATGCCTATGCGGAATTACTTCTGGCTTTCGACATCGCACTTCTCCCTTCTTTCTTCTCTCCTTTTTTTTGTCAACAGCTCTGTGAGAGAAAGGAGTAATAAAACTTAAGAATTTTAACCAGCTCTTGAAGCAGTCGTTTTTAATTTGCTCTCCAGTGGGATTTGAAGCTCGACCCAAACTTGTTCTGCGCACTCAAGCATGATGGTCTGAACTTCACAGAGAGATGGGGATGTGCATGTGTGTGTGTGTTTTATGCATGCGTGAACAAAAGCATATGCCTGATCTAAAAAATAAGTGATCTCATTGTCATAAGGATCGCTCCCTCTTACATTTTATGGTCATGGACTGCGCTTCAATTAAGAAGGAACTTTTGTGCAAATGAACATCAGTGTGCCTGATGATGATGGCATGTTTCTTTGCATGTGTGTGGTCTGCGATCCTTAACCTTGCACCTGCATCACTGTTGTCTCTGCAGCTTAAGGTTTATTTAGTTGAGAACCTACACAGACACAGAGAAATCCTCTCGTCATCACGTGTCTCCCAGAGGAGGAAGATCTAAATGCAAATCAGCTTTACAGAAATGAAGACATGGCCATTTTGAGTGTTTGACGTCATTTTATTCTTAATTAAATGGGTTTATGCGGTCTGGGATGACTTCAATAGAATGTTTTATTTATTTATTTTTTTTAAATGCATCTAATAAACAGCACTAATGTAATCAATAGGCTGAATAAAGCAATCCAGCTTCTTGGTAGTAGTTTTGATGGATATGGATTGGAATAAAGGTGACGATGTAAATTTAAATTCTGCAACATACAGATAATGTAACTTAATCAAAATAGTCAGTTTACTAGACCTAAGCATTTATTTAATTATTCAAGCATAAAACAAAAGAAAGGCAGTTTAAAAGTAAGCACCGTCAGGAGAAGCAGCTGAGCACTAAAAACCCATTGAAAATACTGTGGTAAATTAAATGTTCATATATTAAAGACATGGCCTGGAACAATGGAAATTAATGCAGAACTCAGGATCATTTATATGAACAGAATTTGAGTGGCCACAGTGTTTCTTATTGCGAAAACAATGATACAAATTTTTCCTTATGTTGTATAATGACTATGTATGTGGGACTTGTATTTTGACAATGGGTCAGGCATCTTACAGGTAATGCCTAGGTCCACATCTGCAGATTTCCACAGATTTTTAGCCCATTATTGAGTATATTTATTTGTGTGAATATTATTATTTATTCAATTTTTTACATTTATTTCAGTAATATTATTGACTAATATGAAAGTGTTTATATGATTTGTTTACAAAACTTTTTTCTGTCTTTTAGTGGATATATTTATTAAATAAGAGACTTGCTTTGTTTACCAAATAAGTGGATTTAATTGGATTTGCATTTGCATTGGATTTGCATTTGCAACTCATTCCGCATAAATACATAGATTTTTTACAAAATTCTGCGCAGAAATGGTAAAAAAAGTCTGCAGATCAGATTCTGTCTAGCCCTTGTAATGCCACAGAGATATAGCATCTCATCATAGAGCATCTGAGCAGAGCTCATTAATATTCATGACCCTTCCAAATAAGGTAAAAAAAAAACACCTTTCATTCTAGGGGCAAATACTAGGGTTGGAAATGTACATGCAAACTTACTTTATACCTAATACTTCTATGTGGACATCCGACACAATTTCAATATATTGTATCATTCTGTGGCACCTTTAAAGGTATTACATATTTTACTCCTTTTTCAAGATTTAAGATAAGTCTTTTGTGTCTTCAGAATGTGTCTGTAAAGTTACAGCTCAAAACACCAGTCAGATTGTTTATTATGCCTTTTTAAATCTGGGTAATTTGAGCTGTTATAGAGCCTTGTGCCTTTAATGCAAATGAGCTTGTTAGTGGTTCTTCCATGTCTCACTTTCAGAAATGCTATAAGCAGAAGGAAACAAATGGTGAAGCAGTTCCTGTGGTGATGCAGGTAGAATATTGCATGACTAAAACAAAATCACAGCCAGTCAGATTTGTAAAACAGAATAAACATGAAAATAAAGATATATATATATATATATATATATATATATATATATATATATATATATATATATATATATATATATATAAAGATATAAGGATCTCTTTGAACATCCATATTAAATAAATGTTCTTTAAAGCAGGATTTTAAAGTCTCCCTTCACTCTGTGTGCTACTGCAGCAAGAAAACAACACATCAGCACATTAACACCAGCACAACATGAAGCTGTAGCCTCGTTACCCTTCTTCTCCTTTTCCTTCAAAGCTCCTCATAGTCTGGGTCACTGTCCAAGTATTTAGGACAGCTTAGTGTACTGGCCTCTGTTTTCACTCTGGGATTTGCAAAGGAAGGAAAAGTGTGAGAAGGAACAAAAAAACAGCCAGGTGAAGCTGGTGTGGGGAGCGTGTGTGTCTGGCATCCGTAAGCCTGCCATGTGTATGTGTGCGTGTGTGTATGTGAGCACACTTGGCACTCATTTAGCCAGTGTGTCTGTATATGTGTGTGTAGCGAGTTATGACCTGCTAAAACAGCCACATCTTAGTCTACACACTGTAAATCAGCAGGACGCACCAAACACAGCAGGGCGATTGGTGATGTGAGGCCACACCCCCTAATTACTGAAACCCGTCATGCCAATGTGCTAACGATGTTCCTCGCAGCCAGTCTTACTCCATTTAACCTCGCTGTGTTTAAGCAGTGACCTGATTCCAATAACAGAATTTGCCTCCCCTTTTCCTTCTCTTTTATGGCTGGATTTTCACACAAAACCTGAAAATAGAACAAATATCATGTTAAGTGTTTATGAATAGCTCAAGTGTTGAATATGTACATAAGAATGCAGCATTTTGGATTATTTCTATACTTTCCAAAAAGTGTAGGTTTCAGTTTTTTTTTATGAAAAAAATGTATGAAACAGTGAACCATTAACTGGAGATTTTTTTGACTGATTCAAATGAACCGGTGAATCATTAACTGGAGATTTGCTCTTGCTCTGACTGATTGATATGAAACAGTGAATCATGAACTGGAGACTTTCTACAACAGATTCATATGAAAGTTAATTGTTAACTGGATTTTCTCTTACTGATTCATGTGAAACAGTGAATCATTAACCGGAGACTTTCTATGACAGATTCATATGAAACAGTGAATCGTTAACTGGAAACTTTCTCTTACTGATTCATGTGAAATAGTGAATCCTTAACTGAAGACTTGTTCTGACTAATTCATTTGAAACAGTGAATCATTAACTGGAGACTTGCTCTGACAGATTCATTTGAAACAATGATTAATTAGCTGGAGATTTGCTCTGACTGATTAATTCGAAGCATTAAATCCTTTACTGAAGACTTATTCTAACTGATTCCTATGAAACAGTGAATCGTTTACTGATGACTTGCTCCGATTGATTCGTTCAAATCAGTGAATCATTAACTGGAGACTTGCTCTGACTAATTCATTTGAAACAGTGATTCATTAACTGGAGATTTGCTCTGACTTATACATTCGAAGCAGTGAATCGTTTACTGATGATTTGCTCCGATTGATTCATTCGAAACAGTGAATCGTTAACTGTAGACTTGCTCTGATAGATTCATATGAATCAGTTAATCGTTAACTGGAGACTTGGGCTGCGTCTGAAACCGCCTACTACTCAGTAGGTACTGCATTTCAATTTAAACGTACTACTCGGCCGCTAGAAAAGTATGCTCTATACAGTATTAATGCAAGAAGTATGAATAGAATTCAGATGCACTACATCCGCCATTTTGTCATGGTCACGTGACCTACCCCCGTCAGATGCGTTGCTTCACTCCCATTTATGAATTCTCTCGCCGGACATCATGGGATAGCACAGCATGCATGGGATGCGCACTTCAGAATCTCGCCAGAAGTAGTAAGTCATCCGGGTACTTCTTGCATACTGATTTTTGAATTCTATGAATTCGGACATACTATTCGGCTCGCATACTGATTTTAGTGTACTGTATAGTATGGAAGTATGCGGTTTTGCCTTGCTCTGACTAATTCATTTCAAACAGTGATTCATTAACTGGAGATTTGCTCTGACTGATTCATTCGAAGCAGTGCATCCTTAACTGAAGACTTGTTCTAACTGATTCATAAGAAACAGTGAATCATTTAACTGTAGATTTTGCTCTGACTGATTCATGTGAAACAGAATCATTAACTGGAGATTTTCTATGACTGATTCATAAGAAACAGTGAATCATTTAACTGGAGATTTTGCTCTGACTGATTCATGTGAAACAGAATCATTAACCGGAGATTTTCTATGACTGATTCATGAGGAACAGTGAATCATTAACTGGAGTCTTGTTCTGACTGATTCATATGAAACCGTGAATCATTGAATGGAGACTTCCTCTGACTAATTCATTTGAAATAGTGAATCATTAACTGTAGACTTGCTCTGACTGATTCATTCAAAACAATGAATTGTTGACTGGAGACTTGCAGTGACTGATTCATACAAAACAGTTAATTGTTAACTGGAGACTTGCTTTAACTGGATCATGGAGACCTGCTCTGACCGGACAGTTTGTATCAGTGAATAGTTAACTGGATTTAAACATGGTTAACTAAAAGAATCAGCACTGCCATCATATATTTTACTTCTGTATGTTTGCAAAATCTAGAGGAATAAAAAGTTCAATATTATGCTTTGGGATGCAGTGAAGTGAAAGTTTATAAATGACTTACAGTAATGATGTAAACATACTTTGTCAGCCTCTGATCACACACAATTGTGGATTTAGCCTGGACGCCTTTGTTCTAGTGTGAAAAGTCAGTTCATAGAGCACATTGTTGAGCAGGCACAGCACTGAAGGCGTTAACCTGTTGCATGTGAAGCTGAAAACAGCTCCGAGTATTAAACTCACACATCATTAGTGAGGTGTAAATCCCCGTCCCACACAGACACACACTCACACATTGAAGAGTGTTTTTGTGGCTCCTGGAGGCACACCGCTGAAAATGGACCCAGTTTAACACGAGTTGCTTTTAATTGGCTGTTTCTGCCTGGCAAACAAGGTGTGCCATTAACAACATAACACACAGAAATATCAGAGAGTGAAAACACACTCACTCAGTCTCACAAACACACACACAAGAGACATACATAAGCTCAAATCTTGGACTTTTGTTGTGGTTCTTCCCTTGTAGATCTGCTTTACAGCACAGTGTTGTTCACTGAGTCAGAGTGAGAGGAAAGTGAATGCGGATGTGGGGTGGCATTTGTCGATTTCTTATAGGCTTTGAGTTGAGCTGTGGTTTCTTTCCCATCTCAGACCCGATGACTTTATTAAATACTGGTTTCTTGGCAACAGTCACTCTCCAACACACACACACACACACACACACACACACACACTTTAACCACACTGCCAGCTGCTGCGCTTGGGTTTGATGTGGCACAACTGACAGTATCTTGAAACCATGTGCCCAAAAAAGGGGGAGAAAAATAGGAACAGAGTTTATTGGGCATCACACATGCACATAAACACAAAACATTTTGCAACAAGATGGCTGTTGTTGTTATTCAAGTATAAATGTATTTATTAAATTATTATTATGCAATGCATTCATATATAAGACACAGAGTATTTTTTCACACAATATACACTACCTGACAAAAGTCTTGTCGACTATCCAAGTTTTAGGAGCAACAAATAATAACTTGACTTCTAGTTGATCATTTGGTATCAGAAGTGGCTTATATGAATGGTAAAGGCCTCTAGATTACACTTATTTTACCAAAATAAAATATGATCATGCCTTGATTTAATTTAGATTTAGTTTATTTAATTAGGACAGTAAGGTCTGACTTTGCTGAGACAAAAGTCTTGTCACTTAACAGAAATAATGTACAGTATTGAATATAAAGTCTTAAAAGGAATTAACATTGTGTATGACTCCCTTGAGCTTGGAGGACTGCATCCATCCATCTCTGCAATGACTCAAATAACTTCATAATAAAGTCATCTGGAATGGCAAAGAAAGCGTTCTTGCGGGACTCCCAGAGTTCATCAAGATTCATCTTCAATGCCTCCTCCTTCATCTTACCCCAGACATACTCAATGATGTTCATGTCTGGTGACTGGGCTGGCCAATGCTGGACCTTCTTTGCTTTCAGGAACTTTGATGTGGAGGCTGAAGTATGAGAAGGAGTGCTATCCTGCTGAAGAATTTGCCCTCTCCTGTGGTTTGTAGTGTAATGGGCAGGACAAATGTCTTGATACCTCAGGCTGATGATGTTGCCATCCACTCTGCAGATCTCTCGCACACCACCATACTGAAACCATGATTTTTCCTTCACCAAACTTGACTGATTTCTATGAGAATCTGGGGCCATGTAGGTTCCAATAGGTCTTCTGCAATATTTGTGATGATTTGGATGCAGTTCTACAGATGATTCGTCGGAAAAATCTACATTTTGCCTCTTTTCCAAATGATTAACTAGCAGTCAAATTTTTATTATTTGTTGTCAGCTCCAGTGGTGTAGTGGTTAGTGCGTCGACACATGCACTCCGGTGCTCACGGCGACCCGAGTTTGATTCCGCCTCGCAGTCCTATGCCGAGCCTTCCCCTCTCTCTGCTCCCCATGCTTTCCTGTCAATACTCTCTACTGTCCTCTCTGAGAAAGGTAAAAACCCCGAAAAAATAATTATTAAAAAAATCTAAAAATATTTGTTGCTCTTACAACTGAGATTGTCGACAAGACTTTTGTCAGGTAATGTATCTTATTGTAAAACTAAATATTATAAACTGCACACAAAAAAGGTATGAAGGCTTTAAAGAGAGAGTTCACCCAAAAATGACAGTTTACTCAGTATTTATTTACTCTTTATTTATTTATTCTGTTAAACACAAAAAGAAGATATTTATAAAAAAGCTAAAAACCTGTAACCAATTCATTTAAACCACATAATATGTCATTTATGTACTTGTATGCATGCTTATGAAACCTGGCATTCTCCGTAGATTTCATGCACTCATTTACAGTTAACAACGGATTAGCACAGTCTTTTGTTCAGTGAAGCACACACTGAGAGCATGGCTGCTGTGAAGTTTGGCAATGCGTTTAATATGTACATTAAAACAGCACAAATGTAGCCAAATTAGGACCAGGCTTTAGCAATGCATTTCAGCGACCTGCACAAGCATCACACACACACACACACACACACACACACACACACACACACACACACACACACACACACACACCACACACTCACACACTCACACACACACACACACTCACACTCACACACACTCATTAGCAGTTGATTTCAAGCATCTCTCAGCAGGTTGGGGTCTGTAGTGAAGATGCATCGGTTGTAATTTATCAGAAGAATTTGGCCAGAGGAGCAGAGGAGTCTTTACAGGCCTGAGAATACACACGTGTTGTTCCAGTCTGTTTCCTTTCAATAAAAGCCAACACTTAGCACTTCATTTCAGAGCACTTTTGATGAAATGATGCTGGTTAGTTAGGAATGAAAACAAAGGGAGCTAGTTTAAGATACAGAGAAATGGGCTGATTTAAAAAAGATGGAAAATGCAGTAATTCAGCAGAGCCTTTTAATTTTTTCAGGGTCTGTAAATGGAGGCTGATAGAGGCGTGTTGAACATAATGCAGTGCAAGGGGAATTTTTTTTACTGCTGCGCCTCTAAATTACAATATATTATAGCCTATTATCGACCATTTGCACATACAAACCCCAAAGCCCAAATCGCATAAACATTGGATCAAAGGTTACAAGTGAGATAAACGCTCTTATTAATAAACTACCGACAAATATTCAAAGAGGTAAAGGTGTGTTTTTTTTATTAGATATAAATATAAAAATAAGGAAAAAAAATCTAAAGAACAGCATTTATAAAAATCTATCATTTCTGGTCAGTTTAAGCTAAATCTTAGCTTAAAATGTCAACGTTGACCAAGGATTTTTTATTAATAACTTAAACTGAAACTATTAAACTAGTTTATTAATTTGTTTACTCATAATTTAAATGAACTATTCAAACATGAGTATAAAATAACAGAAGTTACTAAATGAATGATGCAATGAACAAAAACATTCAAAAACATTTCTTGAAGGATCATATGGCAATAAAAAATGTCACACAATATGCAATAACAAATAAAAATGACACTTTTAAATATTAAAATACACTCTCAGCAATAAAGGCGAGCTGTCACTGGGGTAGTACCTTTCCAAATTTGTACTTAAAGAGTCCATATTGGTACCTCAAAAGTATATATTAGTACCTCAAAAATTTAAGAGGAACACTTTCGTACTTATAGGTACTAGGTAATATAGACCTTTAAGGTACAAATTTGTACCTTTTGAAATGATACCACCCCAGTGACAGCTCGCCTTTTTTATTTCTGAGAGTGTAGAAAACTGTTCCTATAAATCAGTAATAATCATTTAAAAGGTATAAATACTCAGTAGTTTTGACTGGTAGGGCATTTCATGACCACTGCATCTTAAATAAATCACAATCAAGTAAAATATGGAAAAAAATTTAAGAAAAAAAATTTTTTTTGCCTTTATTTTTATTTTTTTTCAAACAATGGCTGAAACATTGCAAAACATTTTGCACTCCTCCTGATTTTTGCCTCTATGTAACTACTTTTAGACAAATGAGTCCCACATTTAGACGCATTTTTACACTGTAAAACAGTCAACTTTATCAAATGAAATGAGTAGTTAACTCAGAATTTAGTAAAAGTTAATTCTACTCATTTGAAAAGAGTTTTGAACTCAGTGTAAAAGGTAATGAGTTAATTAAATACCTCTTTACTTCAACTTAAATGGAGTAAGTTCACAGGACTCATATAGATTAGTTTTTTAACTCAAATAGTTTGTAGCAATCAGTTTTCTCAAACGGTTTGAGTTGACTTAACTTATTTGAGTTTTACAGTACTCAGTTGGTTTGAGTTCTCTTCATTTATTGGGTTTTACTGTGCTCAAATTGCTTCGTTTACTGAAACGGATTAAGTTCACAGTACTCATTAGGATTAGTTTTTTAACCATTTTTCAAATGGTTTGTTGCAATCGGTTTCCTCAAATGGTTTGAGTTACTTTAACTTTTTGGGTTTTACAGTGTATGTATGTGTTTTTTAATACACTGGTAACCCTTTACAATAAGGTTGTATTAGTTAATGTTAGTTAATACATTTGCTAACATAAACAAACAATGAATAAAGCATTTACAGTATGTGTATACTTTAGTTAATGAAAATACAGTTGTTTATTGTTAGCTCATGTTAACTCACAGTGCATTAACTCAGGGGTTCCCAAACTTTTCAGCCTGCTAACAATTCCACTGACTCGCGACCTGCACTATGCTCGGAGGGACAACACACAAAAAGTGCAAAAGTCTAACAACAGAATTTTTTAAAGACATTATTCATTTGTTTAATTTAATATTAACTGGTTTTTTATTTGTATGGCTTTTTATTTGTTGTTTTTAGTAACACTTTTTACAATAAGGTTCATTAGTTAATGCATTTACTAACATGAACTAATCATGAACAACACTTGTACAGCAATTGTCCTAATTGAACATTTACTAATGCATTATTAACTTCCAAGTTCATGCTTGATAACATTAGTTAATGCACCGTGAGTTAACATGAACTAACAATAAACAGCTGTATTTTCGTTAACTAACATGAACTAATACTGTGGTAAAAGTATTGTTCATTGTTTGTTCATGTTAATAAATGCATTAATTAACATTCATTAATGAACCTTATAGTAAAGTGTGACCGTTTTTTTTATGTAACTATTAAATACTAGTTTTATGTTTTGTAGGTTATGGATATGGTATAAATATGGTAATTCTAATAGTTTAATAACAAATATAATAGGGCTGCACAATACATCTTTTCAGCATTGATATCGCCAATGTGTGCATCCTCAGTAGTCACATCACATAGATATGCAATGTTGAGCTGGGATTATATTTAAGCAAGAGTCACAGTTCAGAACAAGAGATTTGTGAAATTATTGCAGAGTTTAACCATAATGGAGTGAAATTGTATCATTTGCATGTTTTTAAGACCTGGGAGAGATTTAAGTATTCAGGCACAAGATATTTTACCAATTGGAAGTTTATTAAAGAATAATTGTAATAAGTTCTTTATACATCAACAACTTTGCAGTGTAATTTTACTATTTGCAAAACCTAACCCAATACCTAAGCTACCTTTATATCCATTAATAATGAACAAATTAGAAGAAGCAAAAGTCATATTTAACCTTTGACCAATAGTGGAAAGTGAGCCTTAACATAAAGTGTGACTATAAATTCTTTCCAAGCAGTGCTATTCAACCATTTGATGAAATTGTAAAGATGCATTTTATCGCAATACATTCCGCAGAAAAATTAATATCTCAATGTCAGATATTTCCTATATCGTGCAGCTCTAATATATAAGATTTTTGGAAATCACCAAGCGACTCCTTCATCATTGTCTCATGACCTATACTTTGGGAAACACTGGATTAACTAATGTTAACAAGCAACAATTTAAATGTTAATAATGCATTAGTAAATGTTGAACTATAACTAATAAGTGAGGAACAAGTATTGTTCATTCTTCAGGGCTCGAAATTAACCTTTTTTCTTGGTAACTTAAAAAATGTAGGCCCACCAGGCAAAATTTAGGTGCACACACCAACAATTATGAGCAAGTTTTTTTATTAACAGATTATTGCATTTGAAATCAGCACTAATCAAAACCAACAAAAAAATCTTCATGCGTCCACCGGGCCTACACGCACTGCTAGACGTGAATGAAATGAACTGAGTTTGATAATATCTTTGCTGTTCTCACGAGTGGTGTCTGATATTGCACACATATTGACATATAGATTATTATTTGCATACATCATCTTAATAGCAATAACAGTCTTTTCATGAGCTGCAATAATTTAATCTGAGTGAATGCTTGCTCTTTAGCGATGGTGAACAGTGCCGTCGCACGACTGACAACATTGTGACGATTAAATGAAGGATTAAATAACGTTAGAACACCTTGTGCTTAAAATGTGTAGATGTGGCAAACACTTACCTGAAAACTCCATCCCACCTGCTTTACAGTGAATGCTTTAGTCATTTTCATAGCGGACTTTAACCCACTGGAAGTCTTTAATCCACTCTTCATAAAGTGTAAATGGTGGATTAACATTCACCACATGATCACTAATGAAATGTGTCATTATTTGTAACTTTAGGTGGCTTCTAAAACAAAATCTATCAGTGGTATCCAGACCTTTACGTATTCCCGGCTGTAGCTCCCTGTCATCCGAGTGACTAACAGCTAATATTAACCAATCCATTCGGGTTCTGTTCTAGAGCATTAACTAACATTAACAAATTATTGTAAAGTGTGACCAATACACTTTTATTCAGTCCCTCTAAACTCTTTTTAAAATCCAAGCTTCAAAACGGTACAAGTGGAACATTTGAAATGATGTTTTTTTTTTCCCTTCTCGTATTTTTTTCTGTGTTCTCACACACTTTTTCAATCTGTCTGCATGTTCTGTATTTAGATCTGTCCATACATCTCTCTCTCTCTTTCTCTGGGACACACAAACGGAGGAATCCCTCCAAACCCACCCTCACTTCTATTTCAGGAGGGAAGCCAAAGGCAGCCATTAGCCCACCGCACACTGCCATTAAACTTAATATAACACCCTTTCCATAAAACACATCCATTATGCTCTACAGGCTCTCTGCTGTTGACTTTGGGTGCACGGATGACCATATGAGCAGGAAATCACTGGTATTGTGGTGAAAAAAAAAAAAGAAAATCAAATCTGTGTGTACAAAATGAGGCAGAGAGAGTCAAATAATTGTGAATTTACAGTCAGGGAAGTTTATGGAGAGATGGATGTCATGGAAGTCGCTGTTTTTTTTGCATGAAGAATGCTTTTGTCACAGCTTGCTGCTAATCAGCGACAGAAAAGCCATGAAATAAAGCCTTTCTCCGATATAAACAGTGCAATTAATGAAAAGCGCTGAACAAAACCCTCTTTCTTGTTGTGCTTTTGCCCTTTTAAAAACCATTTCCTAGAAAATCTTAAAAAGCTGCGTTTTTATGTGTTGTTCAGAGTGTGAATCATTAAAGAAAAAGCTAATTCAGCAATGGCGGGTTTTAGCAGGCGTTTTACAGTGACCGCATAATGAATTGTGTCAAATGATTTATGCTGCAGGACTACGGTGGAGTTCCAATCCAAATAACACTGAATTTGTAAGCTTTTAGACTGTTCGTAAACTTTTTCGTTACGTTTTATTCCTGTCTGACCGGCTTAAAGGTTAAATACCACGAAATGCTAACCATGCAGTTTTTCTACAATGGATGCAGCTCATTTAAAGACAGCAGAACTCATTGTACAGTATATAGGGATTCTGTCAACACTGGATTTGATGTATGTGACATGAGCAACAAAGCTATGATATGGTAGGCATATGTATATCAAGACAGAATGTCTTCAGATTTCCTACAAGACTGAGTAAATAAAGCATTATTTTCAGACTTATTATTTGTAATATAAATTGTCTGATGTTTTTGGTCTTCAGATGCATGTCTGTCGTTGTTTGGTGATTGCATTGTTGGTGGTTGCTAGGCAGTTCCTTAGTACATTGTCTCATCACTACATCTCTAGATTTTGATCCCAATTTTTGACCATTTGAGTTATGCATTAAAAAAAAAGATTCATTGGATTTACTAACTTTTTTTTAAGGTAAGTGGTTGTAAACAATTTATATGGGCTGAATTTAAACAAACAAATAAAGTGGAACGTTACAAAACTGTATTTGTTTGTTTAAATTCAGCTCATATAAATTGTTTGCAACCACTTACCTTAAAAAATCTAGTTTTTCAGTGTGGATTTTTTTCATTATGGAAGTCCCATAATTTGGCACATTATTGTTTTTTCACAAACATTCATATAAAAAAGCAGCAAATAAAAAAAAATCTATAAATATAGGAACAAATTTACTGGACAATAAACATTAGAATATTTAGTATGTTATTCTTAATATTCTTTGTGAAACAAAATAAACATAAAATGTTTTTCTCTAACTTTTCAATATAAATATTTGCTTGTATTGTAAGTGTTGAATTATTATAGTTTTATATTAATCACGTGTTGTTGTAATTTTTATAAATGTTCTCATTGTTTTTATTAGCATTTACCCTATTTCTAGCAACAAAAATGATTAAAGTTGTATGTTTTTAGTTAGTAAATTATAATAAACATTGTTACGTCCAAAAAATATGCAAGAAATTTAAGGAGCAAATTAGGCCTGCACAGTATATCGTTTCAGCATTGATATTGCAATGTGGTCATTCGCAATAGTCACATCCTGAGAATATGCAGTGTAGAGTCTGGATTATATTTGATCATTTCTCAAGTGTTTTTTGAGGCCTGTGACTGTGTGAGGGTTTTAAAAGCACTCAGGCATAAGAAATTGTACCTTTGTTTACTAAAATTCATAACGATTAATTTTATTGACTGGTTTTGTCACACAAATAAGGTTTTATTAGTTTATGTATTTACTAATGTGAACTAATTATGAACAGTGCTTGTACAGCATTAATTAATCATAGTTCAACATTTACTAACATATTAGCAACATCCAAATTCATGCTTGTTAAGGCTAATTAACATGAACAATGACTGTAATAAATGTTTTATTCATTATTTGTATATGTTAGTAAATGTATTAACGAATACAACCTGATTGTAAATTGTTACCAATTCTTCATAAAACGAAGACTATGCAGTATTACATTTACATTTAATTATTCAATTACTGCATACCTGAATACATCTTGGCTTCCTTGAAAAACAATAAGACGCTGTTATTTTAATTTAACTCTTTTTCTTTATTGAATTTATCTATGCTTGTAGATTGTTATATTTTATGCACTCTCCTACAGAATCACGCCAATCAATCTAAATTTATAAAGTCTTTCCAGTTATTCAACTCATCTAGTGAAACTGTATTCATATCGCAATGTATATCGCAGAATAAAAAACTATTAGATTTTTCCAATATCATGCAGCCCTAGAGAAAATAAGCTAAAAATATAAAAATTGTTTTGAATTTGTTATTTAATAAACATTTTTTAAAATCATTTATTAAAAATAATCCTTTAAGAAAAAAAATATATAATAATAATAATAAGAATGTTCAGCCCTACATTAAAATAATAATAATATTATTATTATTATTATTATTATTATTATTATTATTATTATTATTATTCAAAAGGAAATTGAGAAGTATCTGCTAGAATTACCAGCTAATTTGCCCTCAAACGATAAGACTTCTCTGTCAAACCGAAGTGCATGTTTTTTTCAGCACTGCCCTCTTCTGGCAACTACAGGCAAACAAAGCAATAATCGACAACTCCGCAAACATCTGGGATTTATGCGAGCATTCCCCTATGCACCAGAAAACTCTTTTTTTCTCACATCCACATGCATTCTCACATGATGAACGATGCATTTATCTGAGTTTAGCATTTTCACATCTGCTCCAGCACATCCACGTTAGCACATCATTCGCTCTAACAATTCAGAACAACATCCACTATACACCAGCTAATCTCTGAGGAGACGTTTACTGCAGTTTTGTACTCCTGTTGATTTGGGCCCTAAAATCTGTGCTTTTTAGCCTTTTTACACACACACGCACACACAGCCACATCCTTTAGAAGGTGTGCAATTTACGAGCTGTGAGCGCGGCGTGGCAGTTCACCATCCGAGCCGCTCACAAACTCACACAGCGCTTTTCATTAGCACACAGTAATTAAGCCACACACTGCAACACACACACACACACACTGAACACTCACTAAAACATCGCGCGCTGTTATTTTATCCACCTCTGTCTCGAAATACTGCGGTTCGCCCTTCAGCGTCGAGCAGCTGCATCTGAGTGACCTTACGATTGGTATTAATGAGAACTAAATGTCAGACCTGTTACACGCCAACGCGTGTGTGTGTGTGTTCTTGTATACATGGTTTACAGGGACAAAAGACCAGGTTACTCACCAGCATTACAGGGTCACCATGGTATAGAGGGACACTTCCGTGACCCTGTAATTCCGAGACCCACTATGTTGTTTTATGACTCCTAATAAAGCCCCTTATTAGTTTTTTAGGCATTTGAAAAATTGACCCTACATACCATGATGTGCGTGTGTATAAATTTTACAACTGTCCCCTTAAACCATGATGTGATGTTTGCATACAATACAATTTCCCGGGAAATTTTACAACTGTCCCCTTAAACCATGATGTGATGTTTACAATTTCCCGGGAAATTTCCCTTTTCTAATGAATAGCATTTTTAAGGGTCTAAACATGCTCGAAAACTCACAAAACTTTGTACACACGCCAAAAGTGGCGAAGATTTACGTTTGATATGGGTTTCGGAAGTGAGTGTGGCAAAATGGCTCGACAGCGCCACCTATGTGCGTTTGACAGAGTAGCCCCCGAGCTACGTTTCTCACACACGTATGAAAATTAACACACAAATCAAACATACCAAAACCTACAAAAAAGTGTCTTGGAGCGAAATCCGAAAGTGAACAGGAAGTGGGATATTTTTAAATTCCTTTTCAAAAAAGTGCAGGTTTTGCCATTTCCAGGCATTGTATTTTAACAAACTCCTCCTAGAGATTTTATCAGATCGACACCAAAATTGGCTTTTTTCATCTAAAGGCCTTGGCAATGTTAAATTGTGAGGATCCAGAGTTTTCATGGAAGGGCGTGTCCGTTTCAACCTCACAAACTTTGATGTTTCACCACGAAACAGGAAGTTGTTATATCTCAGACAGGCATTGTCCGATCTGCCTCAAAATTCACGTGTTTGATAACAGTCCTGACCTGAACACATTTACATGCCAATATCCAGTTACAGTTATAGCGCCACCTGCTGGCAACATTAAATGAAATGTTTTACACTGTAACAAACTCCTCCTAGCAATTTTATCAGATTGAATGCAAGTTCTGTTAGTATAATCCAAAGGCCTTTGTGATGATAAATTGTGAAGATCTAGAGTTTTCGCCAAAGGGCTTATCCGTAGCAGACTGACAAAGTTCAGTGCTTCGCCTTCACCACTGAGGAGGAAGTACTTATAACTCAGCCACATAATGTCTGATCTTCCTGAAAATTCACAAACTTGATGAGATTCCTCTCCTGAAGACATCTATGTTCCGATATTGAGTCACAGTCATAGCGCCACCCTTTCATTGCAAATCATCGCCACAGCGAGTTTCTTTTACATCACTACTTGGAGATTTATTTATAGTTATTTATTAATTCATTCATTTTACTTAGTTACTGATTTATCAGGGGTCGCCACAGCGGAATGATCCACCAACTACTCTGGCATATGTTATGCACAGTAGATGCCCTTCCAGCCGCAACTTAGTACTGGGAAACCCCCATACACTTTCTCAATCTCACACATGCCCGTACACTACAGCCAGTTTATTCTGTTTATTCATTCTGCAATGGCAACCCCTGATAAATCAGGGACTAAGCCGAAGGAAAGTGAGTGAATGAATAATTTTAGTTCTTTTTGAAAACAATATTGATCATGCTGCTCCCTGTGCTTGTTTTGAATATTACATGATAATATTACAACTATTTATCAGCAATTGCACACAAGTACAGCAATTTCATACTGTTTTGAATGGAGGACAATCAGAAAGACGATCAGTTATTTTCCCTATAGAGTATTTTATTCCATTGTTTCCTAACCATGTCACTTCAAAGGAATCACCACTGCCATTTTAAAATGCATTCCACTTCAAGTGAATGAGGTAATCTTACATGGACATACCCTCGACCCCTCGAGCGAATCTGCTTCAAATCTACACTCCAGAACCTGTATGTCACACAATGCAATGCAATTGTGACATCACAACAGTGTAGATTCCAGTGATCAAGGGTTTAGGCCAGTGGTTCTCAAACTTTTTTCACCTCAGAAAAATAAATGTCAGCATAGCATAGTAGACCTAATTAAGCTGCCACAGCACAGCACAGTTTAAAAACAAGGCAGATTAATTCCTATTTCTAAGAATAGTTATTATTGTCAGCTACTTTAAACATTATAAATAATTTGAATATTAACTGTGCTTGCAGGTAAAAAAAAAAAAACTTCAACGTTTAAATTAAAATGTGCTTTTAAAAATGTATCAAAAATGGCTCTGTTCTTGAAAAGTCAAAAAAAAAAACAACTGCTGTACTTAAATGTAAAGTATTAACATGTAGTAGCTTATTCATAAAAACCTGGAAATGTTTTTGATAAATTTTGAAATATATGTTGCATGTACATATACATATTTGTATACCTTTGAAATCTAAACATTAACTTGTATTTTAATACTATTTGGAATTACATATTTAAATAAGAAATTAGATCTGCTTATTGAGGGTCATTTAGAGTATGTGTGTCAGAAAAGTGGGTGATTAAATGCATAAATACACTGCTTGACCAACTCATACGTTCACCATTTCCATGATTTGGTGCAAATAAGATTACTTTAAGTGAACTGTGAAGTTTGCGTTAACCGCACACCAACCACTGTTTTCAGGCAGACACGGGTATGGTTCGTGGTTCCTCCTGTGCACACAGAAACTAACTTTAATTATATTCCACCTCTAAGCTTCAAGCATGGCAAAAGTGCTAGAGTCTATCTTCTGTGTCCCACATCATTTGAATCACATGCGAATTAATAAGCCTAAATCTGAGGTAATTAATTAAATCAAAAGCCACTCTGCTTTACAAAACAAATAACTTTATATTTTGAAAACACACATTATTTTACACAACTACAAACACATTTAACACATTTGTAATAATTTATTTTTCCAATGATGCAGCATGGGGAGTTTGCAGTAACTGAAATGCCAACACAACAGCACAGGGGTGTATTTCCCAAACAATATAGTGATGAGTGTTTCACAAAACTTTACTTGCTCTGTCGCAGATCCATCATTTGAACTACATTAGTTATAAAGTAAAATATCCATAATGATGCTCTAAATGGGATGGAGTAACAACTACTTTCAAAAAAATCCCCATAACTTTTTTCTTTGTGCAAATTATTGCTTTACATGCACACGCATTTAAAAAAAAATCCAATATTAGTCTTGGAAAAAAACATGCACTCGTTTTCCATATTAAATGTAATATATATAAATGGCACATATACGGCATGTGTTTCCTTTATGCATATTATTGAGAATATTACATATTATATTCTAAAACATAAAATCACTTACAAAACTCTAACTCATATTCTAATGTTATATATAAATTGTCACGTTAATTTACAGTAGGCTATTTATTAAGAAATAAAATAAAAAACAATATCCTACCTAATAATAATAAATTTATAATAATAAAAATAAAAAAAAAAAAAAATATATATATATATATATATATATATATATATATATATATATATATATATATATATATATATATATATATATATATATATATATATAGTTGAAGTCAGAATTATTAGCCCCCCTTTGAATTAATATTATTATTATTATTTTTTTTATTTCCTAGATGATGTTTAACAGAGCAAGGACATTTTCACAGTATGTCTGATATCTTTTTCTTGTGGAGAAAGTCTTATTTGTTTCATTTCAGCTAAAATAAAAGCAGTTTAAATTTTTTTAAAAACCATTTTAAAGTCAAAATTATTAGCCTCTTTAAGCTATTTTTTTGTCTACAGAACAAACCATCATTATACAATAACTTGCCTAATTACCCTAACCTGCCTAGGTAACCTAACAAATCTAGTTAAGCCTTTAATTGTCACTTTAAGCTGTAAAGAAGTGTCTTGAAAAATATCTAATAAAATATTATTTACTGTCATCATGGGAAAGATAAAATAAATCAGTTATTAGAAATGAGTTATTAAAACTATTGTGTTTAGAAATGTTGAAATTTTTTTCTATCCGTTAAACAGAAATTGGGAAAAAAAATTACACAGGGGGGCTAATAATTCAGGGGGGCAAATAATTCTGACTTCAACTGTGTGTATATATATATATAATTTTAAGTAGTCTATAATGTTTTTTTTAATAATGTCTACTTTTACAAATTTGACACATTCAAATCACTGCTCCAGCAATGTTCTAGCCCAGGTGTCACCAATCTTGTTCCTGGAGGGCCGGTGCTCTACAGATTTTAGCTCCAACTCTAATCAAACACACCTGAACAAGCTAATCAAGGTCTTACTAGGTATACTTGAAACATCCAGGCAGGTGTGTTAAGGTAAGAAGGAGCTAAACTCTGCAAGGACACCGGCCCTCCAGGACCGAGATTGGTGACTCCCATTCTAGCCTATAGGCCAATGTCATATACAGTACATACATTTCTTAATAAATAGCCTGGGCTACTATAAACTAAAACCATTGACGTAGCCAATATATTTTTGTTTTCACAAGCTTTAGAGACATAATGTACATTCTGCATTCCAGGTCACCTATAGCTTTTGTCATGAGCCACGGCTGCATTCAACATTGCACAAATGATTTCAAAGTGCACCACGAAAGGAGCACAAGTGTCAGTATGATGATTGCTCAAACTGAACTGCAAAAAATACTTTGAAAGCAAATTAGACGTAAAAGAGATTGCTTTAATGTTTCTTTTTCTTTTTTTTTTTAAATCATTCTAAGTTTAAATGTTGGAACGTTCTATATGAATAGGGCTTGGTGGGGATAACTGGGAATAGAACACAACCTTGAACTATTATTCTAACTACAGCTCATCCATCCATATGTCTTTTTATTCATCCATCCATCCATAAATCTTTTTTCCATCCGTCCATCGATCCATCTATATGTCTTTTCTCCATCCATCCATCCATGTCTTTTTTTTATCCGTCCGTTCATCTGTCCGTCCATCCATTCATCTGTCCGTCCATCCATCCATCCATCCATCCATGTCTTTTTCCATCCATCTGTCTATCCGTTCATTCATCCATCTGTACATCCATTTGTCTGTCCATCCATCCATCCATCCATCCATCCATGTCTTTTTTTCCATCCATCCATCTGTTCATCCATCCATTCATCCATCCTTCCATCCATCCATCCATTCATAGACATCAGTTCATCACTCATATTTGTGTAACACCATCATGGTATACCTGGACATGGTTTGATATAGCAGGACTTGTGTATGCAGTCCCATAGACACTAGTTAATTACTATGTCACTCAAATGTGTGTAACATCATGATGGTGTTCCAAGACAAAGACAAGTTACTAAGCCTCTAGTGTGTTTATTTGAATTTAACAAAAAAACTTACAAACAGCTGGTGCAACCCTACCCAGTTCATCACTATGTCACTCATATGTGTGTAACACCATCATGGTATACAGGGACACGGTTTGATATAGCAGGAGTTGTGTATGAAGTCCCATAGACACAAGTTTATCACTATGTCACAGGTGTGTAACACCATCATAGTATACAGGGACATGGTGTGGTATAGCAGGACGTGTTCATGTAGTCCTATAGAGGCCAGTTCCTCATGGTGTCACTCATTTATGTGTAACACCATCATGGTATACAGGGACATGGTTTGACATAGCAGGACTTGTGTATGCAGTCCAATAGACACCAGTTAATTACTATGTCACTCATATGTGTGTAACATCATGATGGTGTTCCTAGACAAAGAGAAGTTACTAAGCCTCTAGTGTGGATTTTTCATTTGAATTTAGGAAAGAACTTACAAACAGCTGGTGCAACCCTACCCAGTTCATCACTGTGTCACTCATATGTGTGTAACACCATAAAAGTAAACAGTGACATCGTGTGGTATAGCAGGACTTGTGTATGTAGTCCCATAGAGACAAGTTCATCACTGTGTGACTCATATGTGTGTAACCACATCATGGTATACAGGGACATGGTTTGGTATAGCATGACTAGTGAATAAAGTCCTATAGACGCCAGTTCATCACTGCATCTCTCCTTTGTGTGTGATACCATCATGGTATACAGGGACATGGTGTGGTATAGCAGGACTTGTGTATGTAGTCCCATAGAGACAAGTTCATCACTGTGTCACTCATGTGTGTCTAACCACATCATGGTATACAGAGACATGGTTTGGTAGAGCATGACTAGTGTATAAAGTCCCATAAACACTAGTTTATCACTGTGTCACATGTGTGTAACACCATCATGGTATACAGGGACATAATGTGGTTTAACAGGACTTGTGTATGTAGTCCCATAGACTCCAGTTCATCACTGTGTCACTCATATGTGTGTAACACCATCATAGTATACAAGGACATGGTGTGGTATAGCAGGACTTCCGTATGTAGTCCCATAGAGACCAGTTCATCACTGTGTCACTCATATGTGTGTAACACCATCATGGTATACAGGGACATGGTTTGGTATAGCATGACTAGTGTATAAAGTCCCATAGACACTAGTTCATCACTGTGTCACACGTGTGTAACACCATCATGGTATGCAGGGACATGGTTTGGTATTGCAGGACTTGTGTATGTATTCCCATAGACTCAGTTCATCACTGTGTCACTCATATGTGTGTAATACCATCATGGTATACAGGGACATGGTGTGGTATGGTGGGACTTGTGTATGTAGTCCTATAGATGCCATTTCATCACTGAATCTCTTCTATGTGTGTAATACCATCATGGTATACAAGGACATGGTTTGATATAGTAGGAGTTGTGTATAAAGTTCCATAGACACTAGTTCCTGACTGTGTCACTCATATGTGTGTAACACCATCATAGTATACAGTGACATGGTGTGGTATGGCAGGACTTGTGTTTGTAGTCCTATAGACACCAGTTCATCACTGCATCTCTCCTATGTGTGTAATACCATCATGGTATACAGGGACATGGTTTGGCAGAGCATTAGTGTATAAAGTCCCATAGACACTAGTTCATCACTGGGTCACACGTGTGTAACACTATCATGGTATACAGGGACATGGTTTGGTATTGCAGGACTTGTGTATGTAGTCCCATAGACTCCAGTTCATCACTGTGTCACTCATATGTGTGTAACACCATCATGGTATACAGGGACATGGTTTGATATAGCAGGACTTGTATATGCAGTCCCATAGACACCAGTTAATTACTATGTCACTCAAATGTGTGTAACATCATGATGGTGTTCCAAGACAAAGACAAGTTACTAAGCCTCTAGTGTGGCCGTTTTATTTGAATTTAAGAAAAAAACTTACAAGCAGCTGGTGCAACCCTACCCAGTTCATCACTGTGTCATTCATATGTGTGTAACACCATAATAGTATACAGGGACATGGTTTGGTATAGCAGGACTTGTGTATGTAGTCCTATAGACACAAGTTCATCACTGTGTCACGCATATGTGTCTAACCACATCATGGTATACAGGGACATGGTTTGGTAGAGCATGACTAGTGTATAAAGTCCCATAAACACTAGTTTATCACTGTGTCACACGTGTGGAACACCATCATGGTATACAGGGACATGGTGTGGTATTGCAGGACTTGTGTATGTATTCCCATAGACTCAGTTCATCACTGTGTCACCCATATGTGTGTAACACCATCATGGTATACAGGGACATGGTGTGGTATGGTGGGACTTGTGTATGTAGTCCTATAGATGCCATTTCATCACTGAATCTCTTCTATGTGTGTAATACCATCATGGTATACAAGGACATGGTTTGATATAGTAGGAGTTGTGTATAAAGTTCCATAGACACTAGTTCATGACTGTGTCACTCATATGTGTGTAACACCATCATAGTATACAGTGACATGGTGTGGTATGGTGGGACTTTTGTATGTAGTCCTATAGACGCCAGTTCATCACTGTGTCACTCCTATGTGTGTAATACCATCATGGTATACAGGGACATGGTGTGGGATAGCAGCACTTGTGTATGTAGTCCCATAGGCAACAGTTCATCACTGTGTCACTCATATGTGTGTGTAACACCATCATGGTATACAGGGACATGGTGTGGTATAGCAGGACGTGTGTATGTAGTCCCACAGAGGGCAGTTCCTCATGGTGTCACTCATATGTGTGTAACACCATCATGGTATACAGGGACATGGTGGGGTATAGCATGACTAGTGTATAAAGTCCCTTAGACAATAGTTCATCACTGTGTCACATGTGTGTAACACCATCATGGTATACAGGGACATGGTGTGGTATAGCAGGACGTGTATATGTAGTCCCACAGAGGGCAGTTCCTCATGGTGTCACTTATATGTGTGTAACACCATCATGGTATACAGGGACATGGTTTGGTATAGCATGACTAGTGTATAAAGTCCCATAGACGCCATTTCATCACTGTGTCACTCATATGTGTGTAACACCATCATGGTATACAGGGACATGGTGTGGTATGGCAGGACTTGTGTATGTAGTCCCATAGACACCAGTTTATCACTGTGTCACTCATATGTGTGTAACACCATCATGGTATACAGGGACATGGTTTGGTAGAGCATGACTAGTGTATAAAGTCCCATAGACCAGTGGTTCCAGTGGTTGATACGGAGCATTGGTGGTCGTGGATATAACTGAGCCATGGTTATATGGACACGCCGACCCTGATGATAACGGTGCTGTGTTCTCACGGGTAGTGTCTGATATTGCACAGATGCTATTGACAGATACCTTATTATTTGCATACGTCATTTTAATAGTAATACCGGTCTTTTCATGAGCTGCAATATTAGATTAATCTTAGTGGGTGCAAGCCTGTTAGCGATGGTGTACGTGGTGTTATATTTTACATATAGCTGCCACTTGTACGGCTGACGATTCTGGCGATTAAATAAAGGATTAAATAAATACTCTCGTGCTTAAATGTGTAGATGTGGCAAACAGTTACCTGAAAATTCAATCTCACAGAATTTACAGTGAACGCTTTAGTTATTTTCAGAGCGGACTTGAAGCCAATGGAAGTCTTTTATCCACTCTTCAATAAGTGTAGATGGTGGATTAACATTCACCACATGATCAGGAATCAGATGTGCTATTATTTTTAGCTTTAGGTGTTTCTAAGACAAAATCTGTCAGTGTTGTTTTCATTCTCTCATCTTCAGCGCTTTACATTTTCGCGGTAGTAGCTCCTGTCATCTGAAGACAGGAGGCGTTTACTGAGTGATTGACAGCTGATTTTAGCCAATCCATTCATGTTCAGTTCTTAGAGCAGTGGGTCAATAAGAAGAGCACGAAGGCGGGGCAAACGTTGCGGGCTTTGTTTACTGCGGCAAGTTGACATGACAAGTTTTAAACTGTTCCTGAGTGCTGCGTTTCAAGTACAAAGATGCATTCTGCCCGAATGTGTCCTGAATACTTTATGAATTCATCAGTAATATCTTTTAAAAAATCTGAAAATTTTAGCTTTCACTTGTAATACTGAAAAATATTTATTATAATCACTGAAAATTACACAATTTTAAAATCACTCTCGCGACCCCTTGAAATTATTCTGCGACCCACACAGGGGTCACGACCCGCAGTTTGAGAACCACTGCCATAGACACTAGTTAATCACTGTGTCACATGTGTGTGACACCATCATGGTATACAGGGACATGGTTTGGTATAGCAGGACTTGTGTATGTAGTCCCATAGACACCAGTTCATCACTGTGTCACACATATGTGTGTAACACCATCATGGTATACTGGGACATGGTGTGGTATGGCAGGACTAGTGTATGTAGTCCTATAGATGCCAGTTCATCACTGCATCTCTCCTATTTGTCTAATACCATCATAGTATACAGGGACATGGTTTGGTATAGCAGGACTGATATGTGTGCAACACCATCGTGTGCTACAAAGACATGTTTCGGTATAGCAAGACTTGTGTATGCAAATCCATAGACACCAGTTCATCACTGTGTTACTCATATGTGTGTAGCACTATCATGGTGTTCAAGGACATGGCTTGGTATAGCAGGACTTGTGTATGTAGTCCAACAGACTCCAGTTCATCACTGTGTCACTCATATGTGTGTCTTATACCATCTTGGTATACAGGGACATGGTTTGGTATAGCAGGACTTGTGTGTGTAGTCGTATGGACACCAGTTCATCACTGTGTCACGCATATGTGTGTGTAACACCATCATGGTATACAGAGACATGGTTTGATATAGCGGGGCTTGTGTATGTAGTCCCATAGACACCAGTTCACCGTTGTGTTACTCATATGTGTGCAACACCATCGTGTTCTACAAAGACATGTTTCGGTATAGCAAGACTTGTGTATGTAAATCCATACACACCAGTTCATCACTGTCATTCATATGTGTGTAACACCATCATGGTATACAGGGACATGGTTTGGTATTGCAGGACTTGTGTATGTAGTTCCATAGACACCAGTTCATCACTGTGTCACTCATATGTGTGTAACACCATCATGGTATACAGGGACATGGTGTGGTATAGCAGGACTAGTGTATGTAGTCCCATAGACACCAATTATTAACAAATTAAGAGTTGTAACACGTAGTTAATTCATAATTTAAGCATTAACTCTACATTAATCTACATTTGTAAGCAGTTTACAAATACAACTGCAAATTTATTGCATTAATTCATTTTTTCTATTTAGAATATAACTGAGACTTTAATTGTCACAAAACTACTTGAAGTCGTTAATAAAGCACCGTGGTCTTTAAGTAAAGTGTTTAATATAATCATATAAGGACAGATGTTGACAAGCGTCTGCATGTTTATGGTTTATCATTTCTTTTATCTTCCTTTTCTCAATGTAGATTACACTCAATGTCTGGAGGGATTTAATGTTATAACGATACACCTTGTATGACAAACCTTTTTGACTTTTATTCATTCTCAGGATATGTATTCTTGATATCAACAATTCAGTTCTTGATATCAAAAAGGTAATTGTTAATATCATAAATGTAATTGTTGATATCAGCAATTGTATTTTCACTAGTTAAGTGTCACCATAGGCTGCCATTCAAATTTAATTGTTGTTATCAAGAAATACTTTTTAACTAGTAAAGATATTTATTTTTGATATCAACAATTGTCAATGTTGTTAATGTTGACAATGTTCATTTCTGATATCATGAATGTAATTGTTACTAGTGAGATTAGTAATTTTAGATATCATAAATTACTTCCCTAATTGTTGATATCAGAAATACATTTTTAGATATCAGAAATAACAAATGTAACATGTTGAAATATAATTGCAGATGTCAAGAAATATGTCAAGCCATTTTGACTTTTATTCATTCTCAGGATATGTATTCTTGATATCAACAACCAACTTTCTTGATCTCAACAATTCAGTTCTTCATATCAAAAATTAAATTGTTGATATCAAAAATTGAATTGTTGATATCATCAGTTACATTTATGATATCAAATATTTAATTTTTAATATCAAGAATTGAATTTTCACTAGTTAAATGTCACCATAGACTGCCATTCAAATTTAATTGTTGATATCAATAACTGATTTTTTACTAGTTGAAATGCAACTCTTGATATCAATAATTTATTTGTTGATATGAAAAATGTAATTGTTGATATGAGAAATTAAATTATTGATATCAAGAAATACTTTTCAACTGGTAAAGCTGTTCATTTTTGATATCAACAATTGGTTTGTCACAAGTGATAATGTTCATTTCTGATATCATGAATGTATTGATATCAGAAATACATTTTTAGATATCAGAAATAACAAATGTAATATGGCAAGCCATTTTGACTTTTATTCATTCTTAGGATATGTATTCTTGATATCAACAATTAGTTCTTGATATCAAATAAGGTAATTTTTGAAATCAATATTACATTTTAACTAGTAACAATATTAATTGCTTTTATTGCTTCACCGGATATGAATTTTTCATGTAAAAAATTAAATTGTTGATACCAAGAGTCCGAATTCTTGATATCAACAACTTAATTGTTAATATCCAGAATATGAATTGTTGATATCAGGAATTGCATTTCCACTAGTAACAATGTTAATCCTTGATATCAACAATCATTTAATCATTAAAATGTTCATTCTTGATATCAGAAGCTGAATTTCAACTAGTAAGAATTATAGTTCTTGATATCTGTAATTTTATTTTCACTAGTTAAATGTCACCATAGACTGCCGTTCAAATTTAATTGTTGATATCAAGAATTGATTACTTACTAGTTAAAAATTTTATTTTACATATCAGAAAAACAATCCTTACTTGTAAAAGCATTTATTTTTGATATCAGTTGTCATATGGATGCTAGTGCAAATGTCTATTCTTGATATCAACAATTGAATTGTTACTAGTAAAAATGTCAATTCCTGATATCAAGAACTTATTTTCACTTGTTAAAATGTTAATTCTTGATATCTGCTATTATATTTCAACATGTTACATTTGTTATTTCTGATATCTAAAAATGTATTTCTGATATCAACAATTAGGCAAGTAATTTATGATATCTAAAATGACTAATTTCACTAGTAACAATTACAATCATGATATCAGAAATTAACATGGTCACTAGTGACAAACCAGTTGTTGATATAAATAATGCATATCCAGAGAATGAATAAAAGTCAAAACTGCTTGCCAAACTGGATATGCATTCCTGATATCAGAAACTAAACTGTTAATTTCAAAAATTATATTGTTACTAGTAAAAATGTCAATTCCTGATATCAAGAACTTAATTTCACTGGTTGAAATGTTAATTCTTGATATCTGCTATTATATTTCAACATGTTACATTTATGGCAAGCCGTTTTGACTTTTATTCATTTTCAGGATATATATTCTTGATGGCAACAATTCAGTTCTTGATATCAAAAAGGTAATTGTTAATATCATAAAATGTAA
Source organism: Danio aesculapii (assembly GCF_903798145.1). Classification (NCBI taxonomy): domain Eukaryota; kingdom Metazoa; phylum Chordata; class Actinopteri; order Cypriniformes; family Danionidae; genus Danio; species Danio aesculapii. Next base: position 17,147,855 of record NC_079457.1, read on the forward strand.
TTGTTGAAATCAAAACTGAATTGTTGATATCAAGAATTAAAAATGTGGATATAAACAATTTAATTGTTGATATCAACTGTTACATGTATGATATCAAAAATGACATTTTTAATATCAAGAATTGTATTTTGCCTAGTTAAATGTCACCATAGGCTGCCATTCAAATTTAATTGTTGATATCAAGAATTGATTTCTTACTAGTTGAAACGCAAATCTTGATATCAATTATTTATTTGTTGATATGAAAAATGTAATTGTTGATATCAATAATTTAATTGTTGATATGAGGTAAAGATAGTAAAGATATTCATTTTTGATATCAACAATTGGTTCGTCACTGGTGACAATGTTAATTTCTGATATCATGAATGTAATTGTTACTAGTCAGAAATAACAAATGTAACATGTTGAAATATAATTGCAGATGTCAAGAATTAACATTTCAACCAGTGAAATTAAGTTCTTGATATCAGGAATTGACATTATTACTAGTAACAATATAATTTTTGATATCAAAAATGCATATCCAGTTTGGCAAGCCGTTTTGACTTTTATTCATTCTCAGGATATGTATTCTTGATATCAACAATTTAATTCTTGATATCATGAATATAATTGTTGATATCAAAGATTTAATGGTTGATATCAACAATTTCATTTATAATATCAGGAATTGAATTTTCACTAGTTAAATGTCACCATAGGCTGCCATTCAAATTTAATTGTTGATATCAAGAATTGATTTCTTAGTTAAAATGCAACTCTCGATATCAATAATTTAATTGTTGATATGAAAAATTAAATTCTTGATATCAAGAAATACTTTTCAACTAGTAAAGATGTTCATTTTTGATATCAACAATTGTCAATGTTGTTAATGTTGACAATGTTCATTTCTGATATCATGATTGTAATTGTTACTAGTGAAATTAGTAATTTTAGATATCATAAATTACTTGCCTAATTGTTGATATCAGAAATACATTTTTAGATAAGAAATAACAAATGTAACATGTTGAAATATAATAGCAGATATCAAGAATTAACATTTCAACCAGTGAAAATAAGTTCTTGATATCAGGAATTGACATTATTACTAATAACAATTCAATTGTTGATATCAAGAATAGACATTTGCACTAGCATCCATATGACAACTGATATCAAAAATAAATGCTTTTACAAGTAAGGATTGTTTTTCTGATATGTAAAATAAAATTTTTAACTAGTAAGTAATCAATTCTTGATATCAACAATTAAATTTGAACGGCAGTCTATGGTGACATTTAACTAGTGAAAATACAATTACAGATATCAAGAACTATAATTCTTACTAGTTGAAATTCAGCTTCTGATATCAAGAATGAACATTTTAACTAGTGAAACTGAATTGTTGATATCAAGGATTAACATTGTTACTAGTGGAAATGCAATTCCTGATATCAACAATTTGCATTTTGGATATTAACAATTAAGTTGTTGATATCAAGAATTCATATCCGGTAAAGCAATAAAAGTAAAAACGGCTTGCCAGAATAGCCGTTTTGTCTTTTATTGATAACAGGATATAAATTCTTGATATCAAAAATTAAATTGTTGATATCAAAAATCCGAATTCCTGATATCAACAATTGTATTTCTGTGAATGGTGACATCATTGCTGATATCAAGAATTAACGTTGTTACTAGTTGAAATGTAATATTGATATAAAAAATTTATTCACCTTTTCAATTACCTTGATATTTTTGTATTCAAGAACTGAATTGTTGATATCAAGAATTAAATTGTTGAGACCAAAAATACATATCCTGAAAATGAATAAAAGTCAAAATGGCTTGCCAAACCTCTTATGAGACTGTTCTGTACCTTTTATGGTACAATTGAAATAAACATACACAATTGTTCTCATAAAAAAGGTACGTCAGTGTTGGACAATATCTATGAAAATAAATATTACTGTAAAGGCAAAGTGATTTTATGAATAATTTCCATAGTAAAGCACGAATCATCATTTAAAAGCATATGTTTAAGGAAACTCTTAAACATTAATTATTAAGTTCTATAATGCAAAACAACTGATAAAATAAAACTGTAGGTATTGTAAACTAAACATTTAAGGCATTTTTAATAAACATTTGGTAAGCATTTTCTGATAAATACAGTTTCATTATTGATATCTGCACCTTTTGGCATTTGCCTTCCACTGTGCACATGAGCAGGCAAAAGTCCTGCAAAGTGTTCATGCAGACATTTTAGTATTATAAAACTAATCAAACATTGAGCATACAGTATCTTGTTACAATTCATTCATTCATTTTCAGCTTACTCCCTTTATTAATCTGGGGTTGCCACAGCGGAATGAACCGCCAACTTATCCAGCATATATTTTACGCAGCGGATGCCCTTTCAGCCGCAACCCATCACTGGGAAACATCCATACACACTCATTCACACACTACAGTCAATTTTAGCATACCCAAATAACCTGTACCACATGTGTTTTGACTGTGGGGGAAACCGGAGCACCCGGAGGAGACCCTCGCGAACACGGGGACAACATGCAAATTCCACACAGAAATGCCAACTGGCCCAGCCGAGGCTCGAACCAGCAACTTTCTTGCTATTAGGCGAACGTGCTACCCACTGCGCCACCACATCTCCTTCACACTGCAATACTTTTTGCATAATTCAATTTCCATTTTAAAATTAAGTACATTCAATTACAAAGCTATTGTGTGGAAATAGGAGGAAAAAAAATTATATTGTAGATGGGAGAAAGTATTTCTGTAACATTTTTGTGAAAAGTGTTGTGAAATGTTTAGCAAAAATAGATCTTTTGATTTGTTAAAGTATTTTTATTCTTTATTGTAAATGTAAAAGGTGCATTTACACAAAAAAGAAACCTTTAAAAAAAAACATTGTTTAAAAGTGTATTTGATGTTTAATAGTTACTGAAAGTAAGTTGACCCATGATTTTGGATATTGCAAAATGCCTTTAAATAGTTCTTAAAGGAACAGATTTGACACTGTTAAAGTACGAAGTGTTTTGTCACTAGTGGTACCTTCATGGATCAGATTTGTACGTTTGATCAAGGTACAATATTGTATCTGCATGTTATAAAAACCAAAGGTACATTTTGTTTTCTCATGGTACAAATCATGTCCTTAAAGGTTCAAACTGCAATGGTACAAATTTGTTTCTTTGTCTTAAAATACAATTCTGTTCCATTTAAAGTACTGCCCCAGTGACAAGGGACAGTACCTTCTTCGGTACAACATTGTACCATTTTTTTCTGAGAGTGCAGGCCAGGGTTACACTTTTCTATATTACTTTTTTGTCTATTTTGATGACACGATAAGGTACATTGCTCAAAGAGAAGATTTGTCAAGTTTTCAGACACAATTAGTTCTGTAGTCCTACACCCTATTTAAACTAAGGACACCATTTTAACTTTTGAGTTATGATATTCTCTGTCTATTCCAATCTGATATATTGTTTTGTCAAAATAACACTATGACATAGGCAGGTCACAAAAAAAGCATTTACTTATTTTATTTTTAAAAATCTTATTTATAATTTAATAGTTGTTGGTCTTAAGGTTAAACACATTTATTGTTATGATTACAGATTAAAAATGTAAATTAAAAACTGATCTTTGACTAAACAAGAGTTGTTTTTGTGCATCTGCTTCTACCGTCTTTGCTCTTGGTCTGACTCAAAGCAAATTGTGGGAAAACCAAATCACATTAATATTAATGAGCTCATTACCATAGGTATTTCGGTAACACTTTATAATAACTGCACACTATGAATCATTTATTAAGCATTAGTAAATAGTGAATTTCTTATTTGTTAGGCATTAACTCTACATTAATAAACGTTAGTAAGCTGTGTATAACTGCTAATACAAATGCTGTATTCTTGACTTACAACCACATTCATAATGTGCTTAATACTTAATACTTAGGACTTTCCTACTTTGTTAATGATTTATTTTTCATTACTTAAGTATGTATTGCATTATTTACAAACCATTTATTTAAGAATAGTTGGTGTTTTTTAAAGATCATTCAGAATGAGTTAGTAAATGATTAATAAACTATTGAAATCAACATTTATAAATCTTTTTATTCAGGCATATACTAATAGTTAATTTGTATGTTAATAAATGCTTTATTAACTCCATTTCATCCAGTTTTGTGACCTAATCTAAAGTGAGGACTATTTATGCTTTATAAATCCCTTATAAATGACAATTAAAGGCTCAGTTAAATTCTAAACAGGAAAAACAAACTTAAACAACATTATTCATTCCTATTCATTTAAAGATGCACAAATGAAACTGTATCAAATAAAAAATAAATCTCTGCAACCTTACGTGAAATAAAATTACTGTACAGTTTAATCATTGCATCTTATTATATTGTTAAATTACTATATTGCTGTTGTTTTATCCAATTTTCTGTCGTATTTTGACTCCTGTTATTCAGCAATGTTTAAACTTTACAGTAATTTTACTTTTTAGATAAGTTTGCAATGATGATTGTTCAATTGATACTGAGCCTTTAATTGTCATTCATAAGGGATTCATAAAGCATACGTAGTCCTCACTTTAGATTAGGTCACAAAGCTGAATGAAGTTGAGTTAATAAAGCATTTATTAACATACAAATTAACTATTACTATATACCTGAATAATAAGATATATAAAAGTTGATTTCAATAGTTTATTAATCATTTACTAACCATCGACTATTCTTAAATACAACTGGTTTGTTAATAATGCAATACTTAATTTAGTAATGAAAAATAAATCATTAAAGTATGAAAGTCCAAGTATTAAGCACATTATGAATGTGGTTGTAAGTCAAGAATAGATCATTTGTAGCTGCAGTAATAAACTGCTTACTAACGTTGGTTAATGTTGAGTTAATGCTTAACAGATAGGGAATTCACTAGATGCTAATGCTTAATAAATGATTCATAAGTGTTACCGGTATTTCTACATGTAAAAATGATATTTCTAGATATCTGCAACAATAATTTTACTAGTTAAAATATCATTGAAGATATAAGTAATTATATTTTTACTAGTTGTAAAGCTACATTTTGATACTAGTTGAAATGTTAAATCTTGATATTAGTTAGATATATTTCAACATGTTAATTTGTTATTTCTGATATCTGAAAATGGATTTCTGATATGAATATAAATTATGATATCTAAATTGTCTTTCTTACTAGTAACAATTGCATTTATGATATCAGAAATTAACATTTTCACTAGATCAAATATTACAATTTTTACTAGTAACAATTCAATTGTTGATATCAAGAATAGACATTTGCACTAGCATCCATATGACAACTGATATCAAAAATAAATGCTTTTACAAGTAAGGATTGTATTTCTAATATGTAAAATAAAATTTTTAACTAGTAAGTAATCAATTCTTGATATCAACAATTAAATTTGAACGGCAGTCTATGGTGACATTTAACTAGTGAAAATACAATTACAGATATCAAGAACTATAATTCTTACTAGTTGAAATTCAGTTTCTGATATCAAGAATGAACATTTTAATGATTAAATGATTGTTGATATCAAGGATTAACATTGTTACTAGTGGAAATGCAATTCCTGATATCAACAATTCATATTCTGGATATTAACAATTAAGACTTCGGATATTTTGATATCAACAATTTAATTCTTGACAGGAACAATTCATATCCGGTGAAACAATAAAAGTAAAAACGGCTTGCCAGAATACTTTTATAAATGCTTTTATTGATAACAGGATATAAATTCTTGATATCAAGAATTAAATTGCTGATATCAAGAATCCGAATTCCTGATATCAACAATTGTATTTCTGTGAATGGTGACATCATTGCTGATATCAAGAATTAACGTTGTTACTAGTTGAAATGTAATATTGATATAAAAATTACCTTATTTGATATCAAGAACTAATTGTTGATATCAAGAATACATATCCTAAGAATGAATAAAAGTCAAAATGGCTTGTCATACTCCTAGTAGGGAAAAAATCCCTATATTATAGCCAAGAGCACATAGTATGCCATACTATGTGCCATAGTATGAACATTTTTTTTTTACCAATTTTAGAGCATTTATAATGAAAGTAATAATAAATAAAAGTAAAATGCATATTTTCCAAAGTAAATGCATATTTCACACAGAGGCATCATTTACATTATATTAAGGCATACATGCCTTGATACCCACGGTTCATCTTAATGTCTAAAGGAAAAGTCTAAAAGATGTCATTTGGACAATTGTACTTCAATGTGTCAGAATGTGAACGCTGTGAACAATTTCTACTTTTCTAAATTTAGATTTCTACTTTTTAAACATTTTTAAAATAACAGTTTTATACTCATTTTAAATGTTATACTGTTTCAGTATTTATTGGATCCCTTTCTATATCTGAGCATATGAAGTTAATTTGAAATGACAAGGGTAAGATTTTTTTCCCACTATTTGTTATCGTTTACAAGGTTCTGTTTTTCATGAGTACATTTTGATTCACTGTTGTAACAGGGTTTTTACTCCTGCACTTCAAATGTATGATGTACTTGATGTACTTCAGTTTTAACATTTTTAGCCTTTGCATACTGTTTTTAGTATTCAGTAAGTTTTGTGGCAGCTTGTTTTTATTATTACTTATTATTCTTATAATGTTATTATTAATGCAATTAATTCTTTACTCAGATTACTATGAATTAGCACATTGTGTGTACATGTAAACAGCAAGTATGTGTATCACAGATTTTTATCAACAATGTTTAAGAAACCATTAAAAAACTTCTCATTCATTCATAATTTTCTTGAAGTGTGCATCTAACCCCAGTCAGTGTTTTTGTTATGTTACTGGTCCTGGTAAACCATGTTTGACCCTTTAAACCACTTTGCTTGTTGTGTATAAATGATTTACACAAGCAGACCCTTTAAACCTGTGTGTCCCAACAAACCATGATACAGATGACCCTATAAGCCTGTGAAAAAACAGGTGTAATTTTCCACAACTCCATTGTCATAGGTGATTTTTTAAGTGAGATGTATCTTAATGAGGCCATAACAGATTGTTTGATATATAAATTTCATTTGTAGTTTGTAAGGAAAGGGGTGTCCCCCTAAACCACAGTGGTTACATGCTGTCCCTGTAAACACTATATACCTGTATGTGTGTGTGTGTGTGTGTGTGTGTGTGTGTGTGTGTGTGTGTGTGTGTGTGTGTGTTTCTAAGATGTAGTGTGTGAGACATCTGGCCGTGGTGCTCAGGAAATGACTGCTTCACTTCACTGCTGTCATCACCTTGTGTTTGTGTGTGAGTGTGTGTGTGTGAGCAGCAGGACTTCATTAGCTGCGTTGAAGCGTTTTCAATGTAATTATGGTTTAAAGTCGATCTCATCTACAAGCATACAGACAGGCAAATCTGTGTCTGTCTCTGTTGCTCGGGTTTATTTGCTTTTCTGGTCTGTCTTGAGAGCGGTTTGTTGACAGCGCGAGGCCTCTAAACAAGCTGTGATGCTGGCAGTCAGTTTGTGCTGGTGTTTGTTTGAATTAAGGTTCTGTCAGGACTTTGTATGATTGGGGTTGGGTGTTTGAGACAGGCAAAGTGGAATATTAAACATTACTCTTGACAGTATTCATCATATACCACTCAAAGAAACATGCATGTGCAGTAGATATGCAAGGTTTAATTGACAAAGGTGTGTGAAATTATTAGATATTTGTAGGCATTGTTTTATTACTATTCAGTCATCCAGAGGCAGTCACTGTTTTTCCACTATGATTACAAATACTTAGAAATATTGTTTGTTAAATTTCAAATAATTGCACCACTTAGAACGTTTATCAGCCAATCAGAATCAAGGATTCAACAGATATGTCATATAAATGTCTGTATTTATTTGCACATGATAACCCATTAAATATTTATATCAATATCCAGTCATGGTCCAAATTAATGGCACTCTGATTAATATGAAAAAAGAAGGCTGTGAAAATAAATCTGCTTTGATTATCCTTTTAGTCTGGCATTAAATAAGATCACAATAAAAAAATCTTACCTTTAAATGAAAATGAGAAAAATATCACTGTGAACTATAAATAAATATTATGTTATATTGTTAAATTTTATATTATATTATGTTATATTATATTGTTATATTATGTTATGTTTGTTGTATTAGATTATATTATGTTATGTTATATTATATTATGTTACATATATTATATTATTATATTATGCTATATTGTATTATATTATATTATATTATATTATATTATATTATATTATATTATATTATATTATATTATATTATATTATATTATATTATATTATATTATATTATATTATATTGTTATGTTATGTTTGTTGTGTTAGATTATATTATGTTATGTTATATTATATTTTGTTACATATATTATATTATATTGTTATATTATGTTATGTTTGTTGTGTTAGATTATATTATGTTATGTTATATTATATTATGTTACATATATTATATTATTATATTATGCTATATTATATTATATTTTATTTTATTATATTATATTATATTATATTATATTATATCATATTATATTATATTATATTATAGCGTGTATGAGTTATGTTGTATTTTATGTTATGGCACTGAAAAAGATTTGAGTTAGGAAAAATGTGTTGCAACTAGTTGTTCTTCAGCCACAGGAGGGCAGTCTTTACAATAGTTAATACTACTACATTCTGATGAAAACTGACAAGACTCAGTAAACTGTCATTGGAGCAAATTTCTAAGAAATCATACTGTATGTAAGTGATAATCCACCTAAAAAGAAAATATGTTATACTTATGTTTTATTTATGTATTTACTCATGTTGTTCCAAAACAGAATGCTTTAAAATGTATCTTCATTTTTGGTGGAACATTGAAGATATTTAGAAATTTCTGTTTTTGTGTTGAAACTGATGCACTGATAATTTATTTATTGTATCCGATACAGATAATGCAGAACTTATCTTATGATTACCAGTAAACCTGTATTTATAGCAACATAATATACAAAAAAAAATTAATATTTAATTACAGAAATTTACACCAATAAAATATATTTGTATTATTTTTAACATATTATATTTCACATTTTATATATAACTTTTTGTCCAAATAAAAAAGTAAGAAATTAATATATACATTTTTATATAATATAACATTTCCTGTAAAGTTCCTGTAAAGTCTGTGAAGTTTTATTTACAGCATTTTTAATGATCTGAATATCACATGGAAAGTCATAAAGATGAGTAAATTATTACATGTTTGCATTAAAAATCCCTTCACTGATATGTATCTGCTTTGTTTAAACCACCTCAGTTTGTTTTTCGATGATAGTGTCTTTTGCAGAGGGATGTTTCTGCGGATCTTTTGTTCTGAGTCTTCCTCATGAAGGGTGCAGAGATGCTCCAGCAGGCTTTTAAAAAGTTATTTAGTGTTAAGATATGCTTTAATGGATTGCTGGGGATTGCTTTCTTACAGAGCAGGAAATGGACGGAGGTTTTCAGCACTATTAATTTGACCGCACTGTGTTTTGCCAAAGCCTCGAGGCTGGAACACATTTTTTGGGGGTGAACGCAAAATGTGCTGTTCTGCGCGTCTGTGAGTTTGCACTCTCTGGCTCTCTTTATCATGGCCTGCTTTGAACCATGCATATAAAACCCTTGAGGAACATGCACACATACACAGCTCTGCCATACACGGCCTCTTTTTGTTCTCCAAGTGAATCGACAAGATATTTATCCCACTACAATGTACAGTGCCATTCACATATATTAGCACCTTGGTAAATATGTCTTTATTATTTTACCTTTTAATATTTTGCTTGAAATATGTTTGTTTTTGTAAGTTTGTATGTTTGCTTTTGAAACCCTTTCAAAGAGTTTATTGTAATGTAGGTGGTGTCGGATAGTACTTTTGGTGAATTTCTGACCTCCATACCCAGTTAACATCTGCATTTCTCCAGCTGAGATTCTCTTAGATATTTTGTCTGCCCAAACCATCCTATTTGAACAAGAAGAACACAATTTCTATTCATGCACACTAAGACATAAAGGTACAAAAGCTGTCACTGGGGTGGTACCTTTTCAAAAGGTACACTGTTGTACCATAGATGTGCATATTGGTACCTTAAAGGAACATTGTGTACCTTTAGGGTATACTTTTGTATGTGCAAGGTATTATGAAGTACATTTGTACTTTTTAGCTACAAACATGTACCTTTAAGGTACAAATGTGGACCTGATAGGTATAAAAGTGTACCTTTTGAAAAGGTACTGCTCCTGTGACAGCTTTTGTACCTTTATTTCTGAGAGTGTTGCTGATTTATAGCAATTTCACTTTTTATCATAGAAATTTCTTTTTTATTGCCCGATGGATCTTTTTTTTTTTTTTTTTTTGCTGTTTTTCTACATCGTCTGAAAAGTAAGTAAATTATTTAATAGATAATTTAATTATTCAGTAAATACTAATCCACATAAATATCAATTCAATAGAAATTAAACTCTTAATTCTTTAAATTGGAGTCATACAGGACCTTTTAGGTTTATTTATAAAAAATGACACATAAAATGTAAATAATATATGTATCAAACACAACTTTACAAAGTAAATTTTCATATCGTATATTGGCATAAATAAAACTGTAATTGTTTTTTAAGCATGTGCAGATGTCGGACAAATAAAACCTTGAAAAATGCAGTTAATGTGCAAAATATCTGAAAAATATCTGAAGATCTGAACAAAAACTATATATTTACTTTTGTTCTCTTAATTTGTACCTTATATTGTTGTGAACGAAGTTCTCAATACATTTTTTCTTAAGCATATGCTGCTGTCTTGATGAACAATAAATGTTCTTTAGTTGAACAATACAATTATTAAGCAAAATATATATTAATTTGCTTATCCGAATTGATTTATATAGAGCTGCTGAATGTATGTACAGCATTCAAGGTAACTATATTATAACTACCTGTTATTAAATTGATGACATAGTGGCTCAGTGGTTAACACTGTCGCATCAACAAGAAGGTCGCTGGTTCGAGTCCCGGCTGGGTCAGTTGGCATTTCTGTGTGGAGTTTGCATGTTCTCCCCATGTTCGTGTGGGTTTCCTCCGAGTGCTCCGGTTTCCCCCACAAGTCCAAAAACATGCGCTATAGGTGAATTGAGTAAACTAAATCGTCCATAGTGTATGTGTGTGAATGAGTGTGTATGGATGTTTCCCAGTACTGGGTTGCAGCTGGTGAGGCATTCACTGTGTGAAATCTATTCTGGATAAGTTGGCGGTTCATTTCGCTGTGGTGACCCCTGATGCGTAAACAGACTAAGCCGAAGGAAAATGAATCCATGAATGAATGTAATAAAATTAAACTAAAAACTAAAAGCAGAACAGTAATTTAATTACAGAATCTTGTTACTTTGTAACTAATTACACCCAACACTGGTCTCTAATTACAGCGGTGTTCTTTGGTTTTACTTATTGTAATGAATGAGTGAGTTTTACCTCATATTTACACCCCTGTGAAACAGAAGGTCATGCTTGAACAATTGCCTGTTTCTTGTCACTCAGGTGTAGCAAAAAAAGAGAAAAATATCAGTGTGAAAATACTTCAGAAATAGTGTGCTTATATGAGTTTATAAGTGTGCCAATAAATGTCACAAACATATATTTAACAATGATATGATTTTGAATAAAACTGCACTGTGTTTACAATAGTTTGTTCTTAAATAACAGCAGAGTTTTTTTGTTTATATATTAATGAAAAGCTTAAACAATAAAAATGAATCCAAGCCTTCTTTGCTCATGTTTACCAAGCAAGTCGATGTTAATGGAGGCCACTGTATATATGACAGTGTGTGTGTGCGTGCGTGCATGTGTTTGTACAGTACGGTGGTCTCAGATTGCAGTCTCATGCTGCTCAGTTCATCTCTCTCTCAGGCGGATGAATGACGTGAGCGAATAAGAAATAAAGAAACCTGAGCCCAACCACACACTTATCCAACAATGGCCTCTCATTGAAGCACACAGACCCCTGCTAACACACACTGGGCCAAGGCCAAAACCATCACACACACTTGTACTTCACTTTCTGAAATCCTTCATTATTTCCAGTACCGATGATGTACTTGCTTATTGTCAAAATAAGATCTCGAATCGACGAGTCTATCATCATTAATTCAAAGCTCATTCTAGAGGTTGTAGAAGCTGGATTATTGAATATTGAATGCGCTTTTTGAGTTACTCTAATATATACAGTGGATATTGTTGGGGGATGTGAAAGAGTGTGAGCCATGGGGTGATTATTTTATAAGTTAATTTCGGGTGTAATGGAGGTTTTTATTTTATAATTTTTATTATATTATTATATAATGATTTTTTTAGAACTTTTTTATAACTTTTTAAAAAAATATTTATTAATTTTGTGGCAAATTACAGTAAAAAAAGACAAAAAAACCAAACAATTATATTTCAAAAAGTATACATAGCATCAACTTAAGTGCATACAATGTAAAAAAACATACATGAGAACATGTAAACTCCACACAGAAATGCCAACTGACCAGCCGGGGGTCGAAGCAGTGACCTCCTTGCTGTGAGGCGATTGTGCTACCCACTGCGCCACCATGCTGCCCCATTATAGTTGATGTTTTAATCAAAAATTATTTACAAATACGGAAGATAATATATGCTGAAAATATTTGCTGATTGTGTATGAGAAATCATTGAATGGCGAAAATGTTTTGTCAGGTGTCTAAATTTGTGTTCTCGCATCTTATATAGTATTTTATATTTATATCCTAATATAAATATAGTACAGACTTGTTTTCAACTAATTGAGAAATTATATAGAATATTTATAAATATAATTAGGTCACTTTTGAAAAAAAAACTAACTAAAAATGCGAAAACTCAACATAAACTCTTAACTTGTATCTCACACGAACTGTACAAATATTTTGATTCAAAGAAGAAATAAATGTGTTGATAAATGAACAATAATACAGAATAGGGCTGCACGATATTGGAAAAATCTAGCATTGTGATATTTTTGTTATTTTGCGATATTTATTTATTTATTTATTTATAAAACTTAGATTACTAATGCTTTGCTTCTTAGACTTTACACACCTGAAACTTGCCTACAGCACTTATTCACTGTTGCTCTTATAGTTGTGTAAATTGCTTCCTTGTCCTCATTTGTAAGTCGCTTGGGATAAAAGTGTCTGCTAAATGACTAAGTTTAAAATGTAAATATATATATATATATATATTGTACAGAATGTTTTGTTTTTTTACCTCATAAACTGGTTTTAATAGTTGCAAATAAATTAGTAGAAATAAACAGACACTGAGTAGGAATAAACAGAAGAGCTCAAGTGTTTTGAATACTGTATATGTTAAGATACTTTATCATGATATTTTAGGTACATTGTTGTTCAGTTTGCGTACCTCTACATGCATGTGTGTGTGTGTGTAGGTGGGGGGTCATTATGGTGTAGTGTGTCCTCTCACTACGCTTAGGCTCACAGCATCAACCTGAGACCAGATACAGTTAATTATCTACCAGACACACAGACACACACTCACTCAGACAAGGGTGCATGAACTAACCAGACTGACAGAAGAACCTTCCGCTGGACTGAAAAGAGACCGTCTAGATGAAAAACACAGATAAAGAGAACTAAATCTGAGGAAAGACAAATACAACAAACAGTGGATATTCAACAAACACCTGAACAGCTGAAGAAAAACCCAAATGAGAGAAGCCTCCATCTCACATGCCCTGCCTCTGATGCCAGGCTGCCCGCTCGGTGCTGTCCTGTGGATCTGCTAGCAGACGGGCAGAACTGGCATCATGCCGGCGGCGCTGAGGTCGTCTCTGGACGGGAGCATGACGGATTCAGGAGAGCTGGAGCAGCCGGCGTCTCCATGCCTCGGAAAAGTGCCCCGTGACCTGCTCCAAAACTTCCCTCACACCAAACGTGTGGGCAGCTACCTGGTGGGCAAGATGATCAACAAGGGCTCGTTTGCTAAAGTTATGCTGGGCATGAATATCAGTACAGGAGAGAAGGTGACAGACTCACACACACACACTCATACACGGTCTGACGGCTGTCAATCAGAGGCAGTGCCACACACTGAGGGCGTCAGTCATCAGTGCGCTGAAGGGCTGTCATTCATTTTTCATGGCGTCTCGCTCTCTCGGCTTTCATAGCGACTCCGGTTTGGCTAATCTGTGTCACGCACCGCACTCATAATCTATTCATATACACTCACACTGATACAATCAGGTTATATGAAGGCAAGTGTGTGTGTGGGGGTGAATTGGGATGATTTGTCAGTGTTTTAGTGATCATTTTGGGTAAAGTGGTGAGTTTTTGGGGAGGGATTAAAGATTAAAAATTGAATTTACTAAAGTGATTTATATACAAAAATAAGGCGTAGAGAGATTATCTACAATAATAAAAAAAATAATAGACAATATATAGAATGTATAATAATAGTAGGACAGATATACATCTAAAAATGAAACACCCAGCAAACAATTTAGTGTTTAATAGATGTCTAATAGACATGTAAACGTAGAGAGCGTGGCTAAAACAAGGCTAAACTTGGGCTGTCAGTGAAAATAATCTAAATCTAAAAACAGCCCAAAACTAGACTAGTCGTCAAATAGACAGACTTGACAGACTTTATATGTGTAGTCATTCATTTCTGTTTATTAGATTTTCACTGACAGCCCAAATTTAGCCTTGTTTTAGCCAAGACGACTATGTTTAGACATCTATTAGACATCTTTAAAAAGCAAAACAATGCTTACTGGGTTATTTTGAACATGTACTTAAAGTATATTTTATTGCATTATTAAAAATCCTTGTTCATAAATGGGTAAACAGTGATTTGAAGGATTGTGGCAATATATAATAATGTAAAAAAATGTGCTTAAATAGTATAATTTAATGTTATGGTTTACATTTTTTGGTAAATAATCTATTTTTACATTGACATATTTTTGGGAGTGTCTTCTGTAAATCTCTGGTAATGTGTAATGTATGTGAGTGTGTGATCGTGTTATTGAGTGCGTGATCGTGTTATTGAGTATGTGATCGTGTTATTGAGTGCGTGATCGTGTTATTGAGTGTGTGATTGTGTTATTTGTTATTACTTGTAAATAGACTTAGATGATAGGTATATATAATTTAGTTGTTTTTATGTAAATGTTAACACATCAATTAGGTTGCATTAGTTAATGTACTTATTAACATAAACAAACAATGAACAAGAGAGAGTAGTTTTAGCTGTGCCTGTCCTGTGGTGACCTGAGTTTTCATGGGTCAGCGATTGTGGCCTGTGTGCATGTGTATGTTACAGCTCTTCTACACATCACTGAGCCCTTCCTGACTGCACTGTTTACCTCAACAGATTACTATGGTGATCAGTAGTACTTCAGAAGTGTTTAAGCCCACATCACCTCCAGCTCAATCCTACAATTTGAGAAGTGTCAATCATTATCCCTAACCAGAGATCCTTGCCTGACTGTAGATTTGTTGTGCTAGAGCTCAGCTATTAAAGACAGCACATAGTAGAAAATACAATGCTGAGATATTTTTGTTTCTTAGACTTGTCTCTTTGGAAAATGACTCTGATAACTTAATATTTTCCCTTTCTTGTTAACGTTGATATTATTTGTGTCTTATATATTTTTCTTCAGAATTTTAAAAGAAAGAGCTGTGAAAAAAACTAAATCTAGTCATTCTGATAGGAATCTGATGAGACTAATTGATTCAAATTCATTATATTCCTCTATCCTCTTACTATATATATATTCTCCATTAATAAACTTTCAGAAAGATATCTGAGCCAAAGTCCATATTAACATTCAGCTTTTCTTTGTTTGTGGATCAGGTGGCAATCAAGGTGATTGATAAGAAGAAGGCTCGTCAGGATTCATACGTGTTGAAAAACATGAAGCGCGAGCCGCGGATTCACCAACTGATCCGCCACCCCAACATTGTCCTGCTGCTGGAGACTCTGGAGACGGAGAACTGCTACTACATGGCAATGGAGCTGTGCGGTGGAGGAGATCTAATGGATCGCATCTGTGACCGCAAGCGGCTGGACGAGAGAGAGGTGCGCAGATTCACCCGCCAGATACTGTCTGCTGTAGAGCACCTGCACAGACACGGCATCGTACATAGGTAATCAGCATGAGTCTGTTTTCATCTATTGTGTTATCAAAACTATGGGCTGCACTTCCGGTTTGGGGAACTTCTGTTAAATAAAAATGAAACAAATTATTTAAAATAAAGTTGTGCTACAAATGATCCATATTTGCAGTGAAAACTGAGTGAGTGGAAAGTTTGACTTTGTATTTTACATTAAAAAAATGCTTAATTGGATTTACCTAATTTTTTAAAGTAGGTAACTGGTTGCAAACAATTTATATGGGCTGAATTTAAACAAATAAAATAGAAATGTAGTAATGTTCAGCTTAGTTTGTTTGGTTACAGTTTTTCCGCTTTGGTACATTTCTCAGATCAGAATTGAAATTTGCCAAACAGTAAGTGCATTTCTGAAAACAATGTCTACAAATAGCAAAACACCATGGATTACCTGCAAGTCTCTTGCTCAACATCCTTATTTCATCTCTCAAAACTACATTTCTGAAATATGCCATAAGAATGGCAGTAAAAATGCTTAGTCATGTTGTCAATATAACAGTGTTGTCTGGAGGGGTGTTCTGATGTAAAATATAGCTTTTTTTTGCTGTGTATACTGTAATTTGTTGACAGATCATGTCATTGGGACACAGAAAGGAAAAGGCAGCACTGCATAGCACAAAGAAAAAACAACAAAAGTAGAAATGTGAACATAGGACAATCTCCTTTCAGATCGCCTTCATAAGAAAGTCAAGATCGACCTGGGAGAAATGTACCAGTTGTAGACAGATTTAAATAAAGTCTAATGGAAATGTATGAGAAAGCATTATCTAAAGATTGAACAGGTACACTGAAAAAAGTGTTGCATGCAAAACTGTTGCAAACAGTTTATTTATGTTGAATTTAAACAAACAAATTAAATTTAATAACGTTCAACTTAATTTGTTTGTTTAAATTCAGCCCAAATAAATTGTTTACAACCACTTAATGTAAAAAAATTTAGTTAACCCAAGGAGTCATCTTTGAATAATTTTTTTCAGTGTAGTTTTGAGAATTTCAATTCTGATCTGAGAAATGCACCAAAGCGACTGGGAAATTTTTTTACTAGTTTACCATATAACTAGTTTGCTGCCACTTACTTAAAATTTAGTGAATCACTTTTTTCAGTGTATTTTTATTCCTCATGAAAACAATGTGACATTTGGTATTTTGATGCGACATTAGTCGATTCCACAAACATATCCGTGGCTGAATCACCATTGAGTTTAATGTGTTTTGACTTTCTCTCTACAGTACAGTAATATTTAATATACATCTGTAATATTGCTGTGCAATTACTTGTAAGTAATTTGTTAGTTCGGTAACATTTTAGTTAAAGTAACAATTCACACTATTAATTACTATCTTATTACCTGCCTATTATTAAGACATTAACAGTTTATTAGTACTTATAAAGTATGATCTTATTCTACATTAACTCTTTATTAACCATTAATAAGCAATACATACACTAACATACCTTAATAATAATAATAAGCCGTTAATTAGTTGTTGATTGAGCTGATAGTCTTGTTAATAGCGTCAATTTTACATAAACAAATAAAGTGTGACCTTTATTCGATTAATTTAATTAGTTCTGCTAAGTTGATTATTTTTTTAGTATAATGACGCCTCCATGTACTCAATTTATTTAACACGTCTCTGATTAATAGACATAATTCATGCAAAGCATCGTGGGATGGAGGAAAAAGGTGTATCGTTCAGCCAAACATCAAAATTCTGTCATGATTTATTTACCCTCCTCTTATTTAAACACTAAAGAAGATATTTTGAGGGATGTTTGAAGCCATTAGCCGTTGACATTGTAGAAATTGCTTTGTATTATGGATGCTAATGGTTACACGCCTTCAACATTCTTCGAAATGCTTTTTTTGTGTTTGAATTCATAAATGTTTGGAGCCACTTGTGGTTGAGTAATTTTCATTTTTGGGGGTGAATCTCTTTAATGATAGTGTTAGACGCGTGGAAATGAAGTGCAGAGACCATAAGGAGTGTCAGGGATCGAGGGAGGAAAGAAAACACAAAGAAATGAAAATGTTGAGTAGGTGTTAGGCTGTATTGCGGACTCTAGTTATAAGAGTCTTAAAGTAATGATGTACTTTGTGTTGTAGATCAGAGAAGTGTGAGTGGAAGTGGATGAAATGTGTGTCAGCATGCTTTGCTAGTCTGGAGTTGGATATAAATTGGGTAAAAAAGTCAATCTTCAAATAGATAAAAAAAAAAGATTTATATAAAGGTTTAAAAAGAGAGAAATGTCTTAATTTTACGTTATAATATACAATGTAATTTATTTATAAAATTGGTATGGTCAATGTAAAATGTAGAAATATACGCATTTATTTATTTAGTTTTCCTAATAAATAATCTATTAAATTAATCAAATAAAATACTATTAAATATTTAACATTATAGAATACAATAGAATTTCTGAAATTGCTATCCTCGCTATAAAATGTAGATAGACATGATACAATTTTAGATATTTATTAAATGTATTCAATGTATTGTAAAATGTTAAATCTCAAGTGAATGCACTGTTTAATTCACCAACATTTGGGTTATACTCTTAGGCTTCTTTTTGTAAATATGATTTTTATAGAGAAATATAAACTATATCTAAAATTATGTGTAAAATTATACAATAATACATTTTAAAGTTATTGTGTATGTGTGTCTACAAAAACCATGTATGCTTAATTTATCTAAAAATATCAAATAAAACAATCATTCATTTTAAAATGTGTTGAGTGAACTCAAAAAGTGAGAATATTTATTTAAGTTTACTATTTGAAATTAATGCATTACTTTAATCATTTCTTTAAAAATATTCTAAAGGTTTTATTTTAATTGTCAAATCTCGAAGTTCAATTAAATTTGTTCATTTATTAATATTTTTAATTTGAGAATTTCATGATTTATCTATCAAATTGCAATCTGAACACAGAATAGATAAAACTGCTACAATTAAATACGTTGTTTACACTCATTTAATGCATTCATTTAAAATCTAATTTAAAGTTATTGTGTATGTGTGTCTGCAAAAACAATATATACTTCATTTATCTAAAAATATCAACTAAATCATTAATACATTTTAAAATGTGTTGAGTTTAAAAGTGAGAAGATTTATGCAATTTACTTTTTGGAAATAATGCATTACATTAACAATTAATAATTTCTAAAAATATATATTTAAAGGTTTTATTTTAAATCTCAGTTCAACAAAAAATCTATTAACAACAAAAAATGTATTCATATTTTTAATTTTGGGATTTCATGATTTATCTATTTATTAAATTACAATTCCAACACAAAACGTAAAGAAATGCTACAGTTAAATGTGTCTGCAAAAACCATTTATACTTTATTTATCTAAAAGTATCAAAACAATAATTCCTTTTAAAATGTGTTGAGTGAAATCAAAAAGCCAGAATATTTATGCAAGTTTACTTTTTGGAATTAATGCATTACAATAAAGTTAATAATTTTAACAAAATATTCTAAAGGCTTTATTTTAAATCTCACTTCAATTAAAAATTGGTTCATTTATTAATATTTTTTTATTTGAGAATTTGCATTAATTTAAAATCTAATTGAAAGTCGTAGTGTGTGTGTTTCTGCAAAAACCATATTTACTTCATTTATGTAAAAATAACAACACAATCGGATGTTTTAAAATGTGTTTAGTGAACTCAAAAAGTGAAAAAAGTTATGCCCTTTTACTTTTTGGAATTAATGCATTAAATTAACATTTAATCATTTCAGCAAAACTGCATTAGATAAATGTTTTTTTTCTTCAAAATTGTCTTGCATAAGTCTGTTAATCAACCTGTTCTGATCAAAACTACTAAATGTTTTTAAAAATTACAGGATTTTAACTCTTTAATTACCAAGTTCACAAAAGATGTCACTGATTTGGTGAAAAAACACAAACAAAATGACGTATTTTCTATATAAAAAGTAATTGTGGACTGGATTTTTTTATCGCAGTCTTGGACATGTGAACGATTACCATTGCCTTTGCATTGGTAGTCTTTAATTTTTTTTTCTCTCTAATTTACTGTTGGTGGCTATTTTTGTCCCATTGACTTCCATTATAACCACATTTTTTGATTGCAAAAAAATTACATGACACCATATAATTATGCACTTTTGATTGTTGATGGTTTTCCCTGTTGGGAAAAAGTCAAATTCATAATTTGTATTGTTTATCATCAGTTACCATTTACCAGCACCATTAACCCTTTAGATGCAAAAAAAGCTTAGTTTCTGGATTTTATATGGAGTATAACAGCATATTAAAGTGTGTGTGAGAGAGAGTGACTTTTGTGCACTCACTCACTTTTACCTCGATGTGTCTGAGAAAATCTAAATATGCATATCAACTCTCATTTCCCAAAATGTGTGTCAAAGTCCTTCTGCTAGCTGGAATACAGAAAAAGTTATGGCCAAATTAAGATTCTAAATCATCCCAGAGTAGATGAAAACATCCCCAACAGTGCATAAGGTATGACATGTAAAGATCTAAAAATCAAGGCTTTATTTTAAATCAGTTCAATTATTAATATTTTTAATTTGAGACATTTATGATTTATCTATCAAATTGCTATTCTAACACAAAATGTAGAAAAATGCTACAATAAATACATCGTTTACACTCCTTTAATACTTTCATTTTAGTCATTTTGCTCTCAAAAACCACAAGCAACAGAATCATGCAGCTAAGTGAATGTATATGCATGTGCAGTAGTGTTTTGGTCTGCCAGTGCAGCCTTAATAAAGGCAGGAGTGGTAATGCCATCAGCTTCTCATGCCATCATCAGCCATGCAGAGCCACTACGGTTAACACATCATTCACTGACTTCCTTACTAATGGAGTCCAGAATGAAGCTTCATAACGCAGAGCTCTGTGTCCTTTATTAGAGCAGGTCAGGGATCAAAGCGTGTTCATCAACCCACACATACACAGTGCCTATGGAAACCAGAGAGCAGTGGGTTCATGTCCATCTCAGTTCAAAAGTTCAATAGCATTAATCAAACCATTTTATCAAGCGGCTCCACAAACACTCTTTTTATGTTTTGGGGTCTGCGCTATAATAGACGAAAAGCCCTGTCAGGCTGCAGCACACATCATATCTGTCAGAAAACGGCAATACTTGCAGATTTAAATCCCTTTTCCAATTTTATTAAAGGCTTTTCTTTGTACGTTTCAGGGAGAGTGTCTGTATGTGAACTTTTGAGAAGGAGAGAAGCAAAAAATAGCCTTGAGGCCTGTGATATTTTTATAGGCTTTTGATGCAGTTTCGTATTAAATGTGAGGAGCGTGCGGTCGTCAAAGTGAGTGTGAGTGTTTATGATGAAGTGGAAAGAGATAAAAGGAGAGAAAGTATAAACGTGGAGCTCGGCAGAATGACTGGACGTCCAGCACCACCGAGCTGTGATATCACTCGCATAGCTCTGCTTTTTAATACCAGTCCGCCTTTTAATTCAGTGTTTTCATTATGTTTTGTGTGCTGCTAGAGGTTGTTGGCTGGTCATTGTGTTACCGCACATGCAGGGAGATTTTATGTTTATATTTATCTGATTATATGTACAGTGAGGTTCCAAAGTCTGAGATCGCTAGTAAAAATGCGTCCATTTGTTTAGTTATTTTTCTCTTCTGATTTAATGCAATATTTTATTCTGCCTAGAGGACTGTTGAACCCTTGATTCTGATTGGCTGTCGAACATTATTTTATTATGAGTGTTATTATTTTCAGATAAAAGCACAGCTGAAGTGGGACAAAAGCTCAGAGATACCGAGCAAGCAAATAAATATATTACACAATAGGAAAAAATGGATGAGCAATTTTAACCTTTGTAGGAATAATTGACTTGGGCACCATTATATTATTGGGAAATAATGCACACCTGAAGGGTAATAGTTCATGACAGATTTCTTGTGTGCATTATTTTCTTCTAATCCAGCAACTAGCTGTCAATTATTCCTGACGTGACTGAAAACCTGAGGGAAAGTTGCCCTAAAGAGCATTTTGTGCTTCTGAGTAAACCAATGTGGTGTTTTTTCTAGATTTTAATGAAAGTAAAACTGAAATAATTGTGTTCAGCCCATCAAATTCTTCTAAGGCACCAACAATCAAGCTTTTCTGTGAAGCCTTGGGTAAAAGAATCTGGGTGTTATCTTTGGTGATGGCTTGAGATTTGATAAACAGATAAATGCAGTGGTCAAATCCTGCTTTTTTCAGCTTTGACTCTTAAAAACAGCCACACCTATTCTATATAGAAAATAATAATTCATGCTTTTATTACTTCTAGTTTTGACTACTATAACTCACTTCGTTTTGGGATTAGTCAGACAACTCTATCCCGTTTACAGCTGCTGCAAGGCTTTTAACCGGTACCAAAAAACATGACCACATCACACCAGTCTTACGCTCTTTGCACTGGAAGTGTCACTTTTAAAAATTTTCTCTTGGTTTTTAAATCACTAAATGGCTTGGCACCTTCTTATCTATCAGACCTGTTGACTGAACATCAGCCTGGTCAGTCTCTTCGGTCATCAATCCAGTGACTATTATGCATCCCTAAGTAGAGGTTGAAATGCAGAGGTGATAGTGTTTTTGCAGTAGCTGGTCCTACATTGTGGAGTGCTCTGCCCCTCTGTATTAGATTTATATCATCTCTGTCTGTTTTTAAATCTAGGTTGAAAATTTACCTTGTTGATTTGGCATTTTATCAGTGAGAATTGTTTGTTTTAGCTACAATTATATATCTTTTTTTTGTGATTTGTATTGTGCAGCACACTGGTCAACCTTTGCTTGTGTTTAATAGACACAATTTGGTTGTGTTTAACAAATAAAATTGATTCTGACATTATAAAACTGTTTTGGTTAATTGAAATGAAGCTGAAATAAAATATTAACATTTAAAAATTGCCCTGGAATAAGGCATTTTAGCAGCTTTAAAATTATACCACTAACAGAGATTAAAAATTCTTATAAATATGACAAAAGCAAATGAACTACTGAACTTTAAAATGGAAAAGAACTGAAAAAATAGTGTTCTGTGCACTATATAGTTAAAATATAAATGAATAACAGACCATCAATCATGTGGTCACAGTGTATTATTTTGCTTAAGAATGTGCTTGTGTGGCAACCAAGAAATAAAGCTGAGTTTCTTGGAAAATGTCAGATTATTTAAAAATAAAACCAGAAATTAGTCACTTTATTTTGATGGTCCGTCTGTTGAATTAAGTTACATTGCATCTACATGCCAACTAATTCTCATTAGATTATACAGTAAATAGACTGTAAGGTTGGGGTTAGTGTTGACGTACTTGAAAAGTTTCTTATAGTCAGTTAACCGTCTGTTGAAGGAGCAGTATCAGCAGATATTAAGCAGACAGTCTACTAATACTCAAATTGACCATCAAAATAAAGTGTTACCCAGAAATTTTCTTTTATTCAGGACACTATATAAAGCTGAAATACGTGACTGTACAAAAAAAGAAACAGAAAATTAGTTATTCAACACACTTCCTTCATTTGAATTATATTTTTGTCTTGCTATCTAGGGACTTAAAGATTGAGAACTTCCTACTGGATGAGCACAACAACATTAAGATAGTTGGTGAGTGTCTGTTTAAGTGCATCTTATATTTTGACCCTATTTTC
Organism: Danio aesculapii; assembly: GCF_903798145.1. Classification (NCBI taxonomy): domain Eukaryota; kingdom Metazoa; phylum Chordata; class Actinopteri; order Cypriniformes; family Danionidae; genus Danio; species Danio aesculapii. The sequence continues at coordinate 17,171,830 of NC_079457.1, forward strand.
ATCATTTGTAACACACACAATTTAAACTAAGGTTTTTTTTATTTTACTTTCCAACTTCCAAACACATTAATAGCTTAACCTCTGACCCCTGTGAATGAGTCAGACAACTATTATGTTTGAAGCCACTTCCAAAAAATTGTATCTCATAAATACGGTTCCTACCTTTAAGGTGACGTTTTATTTAAAAAATATATACAATATGTAAAATATACACATTAATACCCTTTAAATTGTGTGTGTGCGCGTCTTGTATTCCTTATGTTGTGTATAGCAATACCAGTAAATGGTGACCTTTTTTTGGGGTCCCCATGGGAAAAAATGGCCCATACATGTAAATCACACATAATGAAGTATTTTGAAAATGTACAAATGCAAATTTATATCTGTAAGGGTTGTGTTTAGGGGTATGGTTGGGAGATATACCCTATCTATACTCTAAATATACAGTCTGCCAGTAAAAAGAGAAAAGAAATCATTATGTCTATGGAAAGTCCCTATTAAGATAGCTGTACACGTGTGTGTGTGTGTGTCTGTGTGAAAACCATGTATGCTGTAAAAAGTGATTAGTTACATTTCTTTAAAAAAATGTTAGTAACCTGTTAAGTTGACTTAATTTTTAGTCTTTTAATTTTCATAATAACTCACTTTAAGTCAAGACAACTAATCGCTTTATACAGTGTATACTTTATTTAAAAAATATTCTTTTATCTGAGGAGTAACACATGCAATAACATTACTGTGATATAGACAAAAACTGGAACAAGTTTCTTTCTCACACCTACATCAACCATCTTGGACTTCTGAAAACACAGAGCAAATCGAATTAATCAGTCATGCATTAGTCTATCTGCTGTTGAACGTGTCTGCATCAGAGATCTCATGCAGTGGTATGTTCATGTGTGTATAGACTTTGGTCTGAGTAACACACTGAAGGGCGACTCTCTGTCTGTGGATCTGCTGAACACTCAGTGTGGAAGTCCTGCTTACGCTGCTCCTGAACTGCTGGCGCACAAGAAATACGGCCCTAAAGTGGACGTGTGGTCCGTGTGAGTGCACTAACCACATCTACAATAACGACTAATTGCTCTTCTAGTAACAGCAGTCACATGTATGTAGATTATATCAGCTGTGTGTTGTAATTGGTGTGTGTTTGTATGTTTAGAGGTGTGAGCATGTTTGCCATGTTGACTGGCACGTTACCCTTTACCGTGGAGCCCTTCAACATCAAGCAGCTTCATCAGAAAATGGTGAATGGAGAAATCAGCCCCATACCGTCAGACATCAGCAAACGTAAGTGCTGTAGTATGTTTGTTTGGTAACACCTTAAAGTAACCAATTCCGACTGTTAGCTAGTGGCTGATTATTAAGGTATTCACTAAAAATGATGTTTGCTGTTTGTTCAAACTACTTATTTAAAAAGAGCTGAAACAACACAATCCTTAATGTTGTCACGACACAAATCGATTACATGCAACCCAGCATTTTTTACAGTGCTGGCTGTTTATTAATACTTCTAAAAGTATAATCTTATTCTACATCCCTAATCTTACCTAATACCTAAACCCAACTACTAACTAAGCAGCAATTAAGTACTTTATTGAGCTAAAAGTCTTAATGAATTGTTAATAGCGAGACTTGTACCTTAAAATAAAGTGATTATAGTGGGGAATTTCCATTAATTTGGTTGCTTTTTATTGACTTTCATTGAATTTGTAAGTCACTTTGTTATAAAAATGACTGATAAATAATTACATGTGAATTTAAAGACTGGAGACATCGCTCTCCCCAACCCAAAAACTGGACAGCAGATAATATGTGACCATTGGCTGGTTCACACAGGGCTGTTGATTTTGAATTGATATACTTTTCAGATATTTATTATGCAGAAACATTTGATCTGCACAGTTTTGGCTAAACCATATCCACATACTGCCATAAAAGAATTTTTTTCTGAAGAAAATTAATAGTTTTATTACCAAGAAAGCAATGAATGGATCAAAAGTCACATCAAAATGTAATATGTGAAATGTGTATATATAGCCATTGATAATTATAATACCAATATTTGAGATTTAGATATTTGAACTTATTATAATTTTCTGCGGATAAATGCTCTAAATCAGGGGTCCCCAAACAAGCCCACAACCCCCAAAATAACAATTCCAGTGTCTCGCGACCCCCAATATCCTCTGAGGTGGTTATAAACATATTAACATTGCACATAATGGTGCACACACACCAATAGCAACTATATAAACACAACATATTGACAACACGAAAAAGTGCAACAGACTAACAACTAAATAAGTTTTATAGTCATGAATCATTTGTTTAATTTAATATTAACTGGCTTTTCATTTGTATGTTGCTTTTTCTGTATTAAATACTATGTTTATCTTCTGTAGATTATGGATAAAATATGGTAATTCTAATAGGTTAATAACATCTATAAGATTTTTGGAAATCACCAAGTGACCATCCAGGGGGTCTTGACCCCCACTTTGGGAACCACTGCTGTAAATCAGAGATGCCCAAACTAGCAGAGGGAAATGATTGAGAAGGGTTGGGGAATGTCTTTAACAGAGATTCTCTTTTATGTTTTATTTTTTTTATGAACCTTCCATAAATATTTTGATCAATGTTAGATGAGTGGGGTGGGAGGTAGGGTCTTGAGGTCCTTTTTGTAGTAAGCTAAATGTAACCTTTTGTATGTTGTTTGTTTTATTGCTGAGCTACAAAAAAGCACACTGAAATTAAATGTTTCAATTAAATGTTGTAAATAAATCAGATTTTTTAAACTCTTTATTTTCATTGAAAAACCTTCATACATACAGTACCGCTTAAATCCTTACAGGAAAGAGATGGACCATATATCGAAGTTCTCTTGGGAGTACTCCACAGTGCATTTAGCTTACTACAAAAAGGAACTCAAGACCCTACCTCCCACCCATCTAACATTGATCAAAATATTTATGGAAGGTTCATAAGAAATAAAATAAAATAAAATCAAATAAAAGGCATACATGAATAACATTTATAATCATTACATGGAACTGGCTGGGACAAAAATTAAAAATTGAAGCAAGGTGTACAAGGACAATGAAACCAAAAGAGACATTATAAAATAATTGTAAGATAATTATAAAATAAATAAACATACAATAGTCTTGTTTTCCCAGTGATGGGTTGCAGCTGGAAGGGCATCCGCTGCGTAAAACATATGATGGATAAGTTGGCGGTTCATTCTGCTGTGGTGACCCCAGATTAATAAAGGAAATAAGCCAAAAAGAAAACTAATGAATGAATAGTTTTGTAAAAATCTATCAGTTCAGACTATCTGCAAAAATAGCATGAATGGTTCCCAATCCTGTTAAAAATGGACAATTGGTCACTTAGTGGGAATCTCAGTTCTTCAAAGTGTAACATATTTCCAGGAATCAGATTTTTTTTTTTAAAGTACATACTGTCACTTAACGAATAGGGGACAAAGCAGAAGATATCAAAAATCAAGGCAAAGGTAGGTTCAGCATGAGTAGTGTATTTGGCATTGAACTCCATTGTTTTATAAATGGATTTTAAAAATGGTTTTATTGTAATAAGTTCGTTAAAATAATCTACATTTTCCAAAAATTCAAATACATTAGTAAATACGGTTGAATATTTGTTTCTATTTATTTAGAAATATTATGAAAAAAAATTAGGAAATTATCCAAGGTAACTTTAATGTTATAGACTTTGCTACTGTATATTTACCTTCGGCCCACAGCTCTCAATCAAGCTTGAATTTTGGCCCTTCATAAGACGTTTGTTCACCCCTGCTCTAAATGATTGTACTCTTCTTTGAAATTTTGAAGACACATTATCAGTAGTTTATTAAAAATAAAACACAAATGAAGATTTTACTTTGAAATGGTTTCTTAATTTATATTCATTTTTATAAACAAGAATCTCAGAAAAATATTGATAATAATAAAAAGCTTATAGATGAACAGGTTTTATTGCAATAATATTTCACAATATAATCATTATTTTCTGTATTATAATTGATAATACAGTAAATATAAAGTAAATTAATTCTTGACCAGGACAGGGAGAGAGAAGGAGAGATAAAAGGTGTGGAGTGAAGCGGTGCATTTCAAAGTGTCCTTCTTCTCCATCAGATTGTAAGATCATCTGATCCCACACATTAAAATTCATCTTCATCAATATTAATAACCGAGTATATTCGCCAATCACAAAAATAGATGCACTACAAACACAGTGACGTAAATGTCTGCCAGCGGAACACAATCCAGCCGGGTTTTCCCTGATTCTGTTGCAGGTGACATTAGATCATTGTTACGTAGTTTGTACGTTTACGTATAGTGACCTGACTCCTGTTTCTCTGAAGCAGCACATTGATTGTTTATTAAAAAGAACAACAGATGAAGACGTAATAGATGTAAGTTCAATCTCTAAATGAGTTTCTTTGAATATAAATACATCTGCTAAATTAAGACCGAACTGAAAATGTTCCTTATTATACCTGGATATCAGTTAGCATAACGTTTCCCATTTATGATGTCTGTGATAAAGTATTTGGTAAGCGTTTTTGACGTATTCAGAAGATTTTGTGCTTGGAAAGCAAATCTGCAGTTCCATAGATGTAATGGAATTTTGACCTTTAATGGACAAACCTCAAAAACAGTGTTCAAAATAGCATAACAGGAACGATATAAGCCAAACACTGAAACAAATATAGTAGTAATAAAAGCAACCAAAACTCACAGCACCTTCAAAAATTCCAATAGGTGCATTGACCAAAAATATTACAAAGAGTAAAGTGACTGAAAAAAGTCTGTGCACTCAAAAAAGGGCAATAATGTTTACCATTTAGCTTGGAAATGATAATGGTCAACATGTGATGAAACATTTTCCCTTTTGTCAGTAAATTGCATACATCACTATCTCAGTTGTGTCTTTTTGATTTTTCTTAGAGTATGCAGCTTATTCTCACATCACTAATATATTAATTGATATTAATACTGGAATTACTAAGGCTGTCAATATTTGCAGTGCAATTTAAATTAAAGAGCCCCTATTATGCATTATAAAAGGTCATATTTTGGTTTTAGGGGTCTTCAACAACAGTCTGATATGCATGCGAGGTCAAAAAAACACCTTCATGGTCTTTTAATATGCATTTATTTTTACCTAATTATCCCAATGACTCCCATATGATTCGTTCAGCGATTCATTTGTTCCCAAACCACTCCTTAGCACGATGCTAATCTGTGCTGATTGGTCCGATGACCCAGTCTGTTGTGATTGGTCGACTGCGTTCAGTGCGAGACACAGAGAAATGCCCAGCACAGCTTATCAACAAGTATTCAGAGTGCAGAGTGTATGTGTGAGCCTAATGCAGGAGGAGTGCATTAAAGCAGTGCAGTTTAACACCAGCATATTGCTTTATTCTTAACCGTAAATTAAAACAGTGACGCACACTCAGTATTAATCCACACAGTGGCAAAAGCTGAACTATTTTGAAACTTGACCGCCGCACGTGTGTAGGAACCGCTGACGGTGGCCATAGCAATGACAAACGGCAGTAGATTGCGAGCTCACAAATGCATGGTTTCTCTCAAGGTTTTTTTTCTTCACTTCCGCCATTAGTGAAGTTTTTTTTCCCTCTCCGCTGTCGCCACTGGCTTGCATGGTTCAGGATCTATAGAGCTGCGCATCGTTGGATTTGCTCTTCAGTATTTGGACTCTCAGTAGTGATTATTAAACCACACTGAACTGAGATAAACTGAACTGAACTTAAACACTACAAACTGAACTACACTGTTTCAATTTACTATGACCTTTTATGTGGAGCTGCTTTGACACAATCTACATTGTATAAGCGCAATACAAATAAAGGTGAATTTAATTGAATTGAAATCTGTAAACAAAGCAGCACATGTCGCGTTTTCAACATGGCTTTAGACGCGGTATGAGAATATAAAGAGTTAACCAGACGCAGTGCAAACAGTTACAAGTAACAAAACACAATTAAATACATAATTTTCAAGCTATAGAAAACAAGGAGGCAACCATTTTAATTGCACTTACTTTCACTTGTGAAATGGAGGAAGAAACTGATCCATGAACTGTGTACTGTAAAGTTCCTGTCAAGCTCAAACAAATCCCATACATCAATAGTCTTTTCTGATCCTTCCTTTAACATACGGCCGACAAATGTCCCATTGTAAGTGTGTAGATTGCTGTAGCATTCATCAGAAAAATGACGGGAACACAGCTCCAGGCTGGGGCTATAATGCTGAGGTATTTTTGCAAAAATAAACTTCAACCACTGACTCTTCACAGCCTAGGGGCCGAGGGTTTAAATTTAAAAATAAATAAATAAATAAAATAAATTTTTACAAATGTTGGAAAGCAGTAGCGAATAGTATTCGCAATATGAACGTCAATGGCTTCTTCTATATATTTGTTTGTAATTATCATAGAAAAGAAATTCATGAAGATTTTCAAAATTTTCCATTTTTAGGTGAACTAACACAATCTTGATCTACTTCTAAATTGTATCTGCAATTACCAATAATAGCAGTTTCTGTTTTTCTTATTCATTAGAAATGTGTAATACCATCAAGAATACGGTCTACTTTGCTATTGTTATTATTGTAGGTGGGTTAGGTTTCATTGTGAATTTATGTAAGTTTGTTTTGTATTTTCTTTCCAGCAGTCACCTCCATGTCCATCAAAAAAAAGAAAAATGCAAATCAATGTCAAAACCTTGACATTCACACATTTGTCCCATTTTCACCACCAAAATAGTTTTATTGATCTGAAAGCTTCAATTACAAATTTACACTGGATTTTGTATCAGTGTACAATGCATGTAAACTACCTTGATGTCAAACATTGATTAAAAGACATACTCAAATCAATTTTTGACGCCAAAATTAATGTTTTTACATCAAGGTAGTCAATTCAATTCACCTTTATTTGTGTAGCGCTTATACAATGTAGATTGTGTCAAAGCAGCTCCACATAAAAGGTCATAGTAAATTGGAACAGTGTAGTTCAGTTTTTAGTGTTTAAGTTCAGTTGAGTTTATCTCAGTTCAGTGTGGTTTAATAATCACTAATGAGAGTCCAAACACTGAAGAGCATATCTATCGATGCGCAGCTCTACAGATTCCGAACCATGCAAGCCAGTGGCGACAGCGGAGAGGGAAAAACAAACTTCACTAATTGGCGAAAGTGAAGAAAAAAAAAAAAAACCTTGAAAGAAACCAGACTCGGTTGGGCATGACCATTTTAATTTCTCCGCTGGCCAATTGACATTGACATCAAAAGTCAACTGACATCAAATCGATTTGCATTTTTTATGCGTTTTTGGATGTTTGATGTTGTTTTGACATCAAGGTGCCTGCTGGGTTATATTTCCTCATCTATGTATAATTTAAACTTTTAATATATTGATAAATAGAAATAATTATTCTGATTAAATGTTCATTTTTTATGTCATGTACCATCCAATCTGCTGTCGTATCATTAAAAAAAACTACGTCAAGGAAACCTCTAAAGTATGTTTTGGCTTATCATTGTGTTGTCATCCTGACTGCCTGTAATGATACTCCTAAGTAAATGCGTAAATGTGATCGTCACTGTCTACTGACACAAACACTACCTTAACCTCAGTACGCACACACACACACACTGCCAACCTGGCAGTCTGGAGTGAGGAATCCCCCCTGGACTGAAAAGGTGGCACAGAGGAGCAGAGCACTTCTTACATCTGATCTGCCATTCTGTAAGAGAAACCTTGAGCAGTTCAGTCTGGGTCACACATACTCGTATACATGGTTTACAAGGATAGGCATAATGTATTTTATACTCTAACAATGCTATTCTATTGTTATATGGCTTGTTGTATGACTAGTGTCCTCATAAATCACCTTAATAGAGTACAACTGGGTCATACCCACATCATTATACAATACAATGTTGCTGTATAAAATACATTAAACAATTTTGTGTCCCCATAAAACACATAAACAAGCACAAACACTGCATTCATTGTTCAGATCTTTTGTGTAAGATTTAAACCGTATTGAGTCTCTCTTTCAGCAGTGTCAGGATGATGGTGTTCTCTTTATATGCGTCTCTAGCGGCTGTAGAGTTCGTCTTGTCTCTGCTGGAACCAGAACCAGCTAAAAGGCCAACAGTAAAATCAGCAATGGAGGACAAATGGCTGAATGAGGGTTATGCCAAGAGACCCTTGCATACAGTCATTCATAAAAACAGGTACGGTATCTGCAAATGTGAACGATATCTGAAGGAAGAGACATCTGATGTGTGTTTGCTTTTTTGTTTTAGGATGCGTCCTGAGGATCTGAATTCAGCTGTGTTGAACTACATGACTGAATCTTTAGGTTTTGGGCTTTCTGATGTCATCCACACGGTCATCAGTAACAAGCCGTCCGCCATCTTAGCGTGCTACCATCTGCTGCTGAAAAAACTGACCAGGCATCAGAAAGTGGTGCGGAGCATGAAGGTAAAATAATAACTAACAAGACAAAACATGTGCTTTCTATTTTATTATATTTTAAATTGACTCAAAGCTGAATTTTCAGCATCCATTCCTCTGGTCTTCAGTGATCAGTAACATAGAAATCAGTGTAATGAGCTAATGTGGTGATTATTAGTTTAAGTTTGCTGAAAAGGGTTTTCCTGCTTAACAATTTTACAGAATTGTACAGAGTTCTTTGATAAATATTAACTTTAAAGGTACGGTAGTTATTTGGAAAAAGAATAATGTTGAATTCTACACTGACAGTTTTGGCTGATAAAAAAAATAATCTTACTGACCCTAAACATTTGATTATTCTGAATATCACTATATTACACTCTTCATTCTTACACGAGTCAATGTTTATCAGTTCATATTATATATATGTATTTCAGACAGCATTTGTTAAAGTTATTCTATGAAAAGGTTCTTTTTTTAAACACATACTATTTATAAGTGGCCTCAGTCTGGTTAAATACAGTTTTAAATATTAGATGTTTTATTGTATTGATTAAGTTTACAAAAAAAAATCATGTTAGCATTTTTAGTAAACTGTATTTAATCTAGTATGTCCATTTGACGTTTAACAACAACAACAAACTAATTCATAACCAGAAACTGATCATATTAAAAGATGTTCAGTTCCTAGTTATGAATTATTTTGTTGTGGAAAGACTACTGAAAAATCATACTCAAGTAAAAAATACCATTACTTTTTCAGAAATGTAGTGCAAGTAAGATTTAAAGTATTTGGTGTAAATAAGACTCAAATTATGAGTAAAAAGTAGCCCTTTTAAAAGGACTCAAGAGTAGTGAGTGTTACGTTGGAAAAGGTTGATGCGTTTACATGTAACTTGTGTGTTTGTGTGTGTAAACGTAGCATTCTGTAGTGCATTTAGTAATAGTTTAAAGCCATTTCGGTCATCATACAGTAAATATCCTTCATCTTCTCATCAGTGGCATTCAGTCTTAACAGTCTCTGGGTCATTGCATGTAAAGTATCTTGTTGGACACTTTTATTGCTTCCAAACAGTTTTCTGCATGTCTTAAGGTAGTTCAGTATGATGTGATTTGATTAGACAGGAATGACGGACTGGTTTTTCTAATCCCCATAGACAAGAGAAAATAAAGTAGTGGAGTAAATGTACCAATACTGCACTAAAAATGTGCTCAGAGGAAAGTAAACGTACACATTTATAAAACTACTCAGTAAATTACAATTTCTGAGAAAAACTACTCAATTACAGTAGTTTGAGTATTTGTAATTTGTTACTTTACACCACTGGTAAGGATATGGATTGGAATTAAAATTGTCCTTGATTTTTTTTTCCTTACTAAATTACAGAGGCAAATAATCAAAACTCTTAAAATGAGCTAATGAACAATACAATGCCTCTTGTGTTGAGAGTATGGTTGAAAGTAATCAGTTTTGTGGTAATCAAGATAATACTAAATTTCAAAAGACTTTTAAATGTAATGTTATATTAAGAATATATTACATTACAATGGTCTGATGACTACATTTGTATTGTTTTCCTAGCATGAAAATCATTTTCAGTCTTTTAACATTAGTGCATGCCAAAATACAAGCATACCTATCAATATTGTGGGGGAGTATTTTGCACTTTAATAGTAGGTATTGACTACAGTGGTGTTTTCCAGGGGTGCGTTTCCCAAATAACGATGTAACTCGCTGATGAACTATCATAGTACGATGCATCATTTGGGAAAAGAACAATGTAGTGATGAGCGTTTCCGAAAACCTGTAGTTTCTCTGTCTGCCCATTGTTTGAACCACGTTAGTAAATAATGTAAAACGCCCATAAGGATGTTCTAAATTGGGTGGAGTAACAACTTCTTGACGACAACTGTGATGATGATGATTATTAAGTAGGATATTGTTTTTTTTTTTTTCTTTAAGTCTACTTTTACAATGTGTCACATGTAAACCACTGCAGAAATGTTCTAACCATATCATAAGCAGTACAGATACTTAATAATTAACCTACTATAAGTTAAAAGCATTAACGTATGCTGTGTTTTTTGTTTTCACAAGCTTTGGGGACGTAACATAAATTCCACATTTAAATAATAGGTCACCTATAGCTTTCATCATGAGCCATGGCTGTGTTCAACATGACATCAATGTTTTCAAAGTGCACTGCGAAGGGAGCACAATTGTAAACATGAAGATCGCTAAAACTGAACTGCAAAAATACTTTAAAAAGCAAATTACACCTAAGAGTGATGACTTTAATGCTTTATTAAATCATTCCAAGTTTAAATGTTTGAATGTTCTAAATGAATGGGGCATAGGGGGATAACTGGATAAACGCTAAATTAACAAACTATGTTTGTAACACCAGAACTTGCAACCTTAGTTGGCTAATGATGGTTTTTGGGAACGCACCCCAGGTTGTCAGATTATTTGGTTTCCAATCATAGCTAAAATAAAACCTTCTTGTCCTCAGAGAGAGGAGAACAGTGAATGGAATCTTCTGAATAAAGGCTTGTTGAGAGGAAGAAGCAATGCAAGTGCAAAGAGTCAGCAGCAGGTGATTAGAACAGATAATTCTCAATTTTGCATTTTAGTCTCATTGAAACAAAACATTTACCCCACTCTTCCCTTCACTAGTCTCCACAGAGTGATTCAGCCAATGAGAGAAGCTCAAGGCAGGCTAATAAGAGCCAGAGGAGCCAATCACAGGACAGAGATGCCCAGAGTGGCATAAAAAGACCAGCGGAGACCAGCAGACCAAAGCAGACAAGCCTGGTGGACAGAGTAGATTCTCCTGCTTCACCGCCGGTGGACACGGCTAATGAGATCGCCATACTGGTGGAGACACATGATGGACTGAATCCAAAGGGTAAGGCACATAATATTAATATGACATTTCATCTTTTTGAAATGACGTTTTTGTAGGTCCACTTGCAAGTTCCATCAGCCATGGTTCAAATTGGATTATTGAAGATGTGTTTTGTGACCAACAAAAGTTTATGATTCTTCCATTAAATGTTCATCAGAATAATCACAAACCCAAAAACCTACATTTTAAAAGTCTAAATTTACAAAAACTGTAAGATACTAACTGTAAGGAAATTGTATTAACGTATGCTGTATTATCAGCAATAGGTAAGCTAGAAATGGTTTACATCAGGGTATGTTGTTCGACAAGAATGTTATTCGGACACAATCTTATGACAATTTGTACATTTTTAATTTAGTGACTAATTCGGTAACACTTTATTTTGATGGTCCATTTAGTAGACTGTTTGCTTAATATCTGTTGATACTGCTGCTAAACAGACATTTAACTGACTATCAGAAACTTTGCATGTACATGTCAACTTACACTTACCCTAACCCCAACCTAACAGTCTACTTATAATCTGAGAATTAGTTGGCATGTAGATGCAATGTAACTTAAATTCAACAAATGGACCATCAAAATAAAGTGACCGCTAATTCATATTAATTTGTCTGATTTCCTCTTTCCAATGAGGTGTTAGAGTGGTTTTAGGGCACGTATCCTTTTAAAAATTGTACGTTATCACATGACTTAATCACGTTTCTGACAATATATAAAATAGTTAGATTTCCTCATGAGATCAGATTGGTTATTCCCAGATAACAACCTCTGAAACTAATAACAATAATACTAAGCCAGTCCTTTCAGAAAGAAATCAAGTTGACAAAAAGACTAAATCCAATATGTGATGACAGTATATTAGAAGAGATTTGACCAGAAACACCACAAGAGTAATAAGGTCAAATAAATAAATAAATTAGCCTATCCAAATCAAACTTTGGACTTAAACTCACTGACTTTGTCGACATTGAGTACGTTTACATGGACCCAATAATCTGATTTTAATGTGATTAAGACAATACTCTGATTAAGAGCGTACCATGTAAACAGCGTTTTTTGATTAACTTAATCCAACTAAAGTCATAATTGAACTAAACAGAAATCAGATTAAGACATTATTGAAGTGCAGTACAGACATGTAGTGCAGTACAGACATGTAGTGCAGTACAGACATGTAAACACAGCAATCAAACTATTATCGTCATGTAGGTTTTTGCGACAGGATAGTCTATACACACAAACAGCTGTTTGACACTATTCTCTGCACCTACTGAGTCAGAGAAGGACCACAGACACCCGCATCGCAGGGTTTTATTCCCATACGGCATGCGGTATTAAATTCCCTTAAAACAACACTCTTCCAGCAGTTCATACTTTCATCCAATATCTCATTTGACACGGGGGCATGCATGAAATGTTCCTGACTGAAAATGAAAGTGCCAAACTGCAGAAACACCTGAAATTACATGAAACTCCGGAGCAACTCATGTAAACACGTCTTATTCAGATTAAGGCAAATAATTTGATTACTAATGTCTATGTAAACGTAGTCATTGCCAACAAAAACACCTAATGTACTAACATGAACCTATTTTGAAAAAGGAAAATCCTATGTGGGTCAAAATGACCTGAACTGAACCCAACAGTTAAGTCATACACATTTAACCAAAAACCACTGAGGCATTTCACAGCGACTGAACCAGAAGCTCAAAAATGCTTGCTTATTCACAGCTTTAAGACTCCTGTTGCACTCATATGTGAAACTGTAAATGTGGTCAGACTTTGTGCATGTTTACATTTCAGTGTCAGTGTTTGTTGAGAAGGATCTACTTCACGTCTGTTCACCGAAGTGCTCCTGCAGAGACGCGAGCGACCCCAATCTCTGTGACTCTGCTCCCTGTGATGCCACAGACATCTCTAGAGACTCCCAGATGATCAAAACACCAGTCAAAACACATGATCTGAGACCTACATACTCTGACAAATATCAAGCGCTGGAATGTGAACATCAGCACGACGACAAGCTAGAAAAGTTGCAGACGTTCTACTCGGACAAGGGGCCTTCTCCCAGAACAGGACAGCGCTTTAAAGACCTCTTACTGGCCATTGAGGAGAAAACCTACAACGCTCGACACCTCAGCACGGTAGAAACTACAACACAGACGTCTCCTTTACCGCGTCTGCGTCACACAGGAACGCTGAAAGAAGGCACAGCTAGAAAAGTGACATGGGTTGGTCTTACGCGCCACACAACGGCTGGCACAGGCTCCTCGCCTTTCTTAGTTAATGGCTCAAAACCGCCATTGTTTCCATCTCAGAGACAACAAGCTCTCGTCATTAAAAACCTGAGACACGCAAAGGAGAAGAGGAACACGGTAACGGGAGGAGGCATAGGGATGGCCAGTAATACAGCGAAAAGAAACACAGTGCAGTTGCGCACCGCGATACAGCGCAAAGTCACAGACCTCAACCTACCGCTGCTTCCGTCTGCTTTGCAAAACAAGTCGGACAAAAAGTCAGAGATACTCCGAATGGATTTTGGCTGACGGTCGAGGATTTGAGGAAGGAAAGGAACATTCCCAGGTTTAATACAGTCATTCTTCATGCTTGGTCAACAGCATTTGCAGTATAATCTTGATTACCACAAAACTGGTTATTTTCAATCCTACCCTCGACACTACAGGTATTTTTTTGTGTTAGTTCATTTTAAGATTTTGGGATTATTTCCTTCTGTAAGTTAGTAAGGAAAAAAAAAAAATACAAGGGCACAATTTTAATTCCAATTAGAGGTCTGCGCAGGACTAATTATTTTGTCCTGCTGCCGCAAGGTTTTATTCTGCACCAGACCGCTCCTGCCGTACGTTCAGTCTTTGTTCACCCGCTGCTCTCTTAGAGTAATTTTCTAACCAACCCAAGGTTCCTGCTAAATTTAAATCTGCTTTCCAAAATCTCACGTTTAAATTGGGTAGCCTACTACTGAAAGAGAAAGATAACAGAATACGGGGTAGTGCAAGGATTGTAGGCTAAATTGTTTGTCCCTTTGTGATGAGACATGAGTGCCACCTTAAACCTTAGTCTTGAGTCCAGTCTTGTGACTGCAAAAGGGTAAAACATTGGCGTATTATCACATCACCCAAAGGGTCATTTTTTTCCATTTGCATCTATGGGGCTTGAAAAAACTCCCATACATAAAACATGCCTAATGTGGGTTTGCTAACAGTAAACTGACTGTTTTCTAATGCAAGCTGAAGGACATGGCATTTCGCACTGGTCCATGCGTTCAGTATGTGTAACAGTCGTGAGCACTGGCTCTACCGATGCTCAATAAGAATGAGGAAATCACAGATATCCTGTTCCGAAAGAACATCAGGACTTGGGAGCGCTATATTGTTACATTTACATTTAGTCATGTAGCAGACGCTTTTATCCAAAGCGACTTACAAATGAGGACAAGGAAGCAATTTACGTAACTATAAGAGCAGCAGTGAACAAGTGCTATAGACAAGTTTCAGGTGTGTAAAGTCTAAAAAGCTAAGCATTAGTACATTTTTTATTTATTTATTTTTTTTGAGAGAGAGTACAGTTAGTGGTAAAGCCAGAGAGGCTGTTAAGATTAGGAAGGAAAGTGGAGACTGCGCGAAGTGTTAGATCGCCCCCTTTTGTTCAAATTACACCAGAGTTACTGACCGCTACTGCCTTCTATTCAGAAATTTATTTTCGCGCCGGAAGAAATCTGGTCGGACCTCTAATTCCAATCCACATCCTATAATATGTTCAGCTTCTGTTTATGGGTTATTTTTTGTTGAATGTCAAATGGACTTATTAGATTTAATACAGTTTACTCAAAACTTAATAAATACAAGAAATCTGATCATTAATACTGTATTTAACCAGACAGACAATTTATAAATAGTATGTGCAGCACTTTTGTAATGGGAACACTCTATTAACTTCTTACCTCAATAAACTCCCAATGTATTGCTTAATAATAGTTCGGAATTTATCTGCTGTAGCAGTTATCTTAAGGTATGAACTGGGATTAAGAAATGTAGAATATGTTCAGGCAGAATAATGCATCAATAAACACCCAAAATGCAAGCTAATAATCAATTAGCTCAAAGTGAGGACTGATCTCTTTACTATTTTTTTCACATTACAAGTACATTATAAAGTGTTATATGTTTAAAAGACAACTTTGTTTACAGAATGTATAACCGTTAACTGAAGGTATAGTTCACCCAAAACTGGACATTTTGTAATTATTCACTTATCCTTCACTTTTTATTTACTGAACACAAAAGAAGATATTTTGAAAAAATGTTGGAAACGGGTAACCATTGACTTCCATTGTATTTGTTTTGGTATCACTTTATTTTGATGGTCCCTTTAATGCATTTTGTTGAATTTAAGTTTCATTACATCCACATGCCAACTAATTCTCATTAGATTATAAGTAGACTGTTAGATTAGGGTTACTGTGAGTTGACTTGTACTTGCAAAATTTCTTATATAGTCAGTTAAATGTGTTGAAGGAGAAGTATAAGCAGATATTAAGCAGACAGTCTCCTAATACTCAAATGAGAAGGAATTGCCATGTAGTTGCAATGCAAGTTTTAGTCGACAAAATGTGCAATAAGGACCATCCAAATAAAGTGTTACCTTTGTTTTTCTTCCTTTGAATGTCAATGGCTGTCAACATTCTTTAAAATATCTTCTTTTGTGTTTAATAGAAATAAAGAAACTCAAACAAGTTCGGAATCACTTGAGGGTTAGTAAATAGTAAGTACATTTTCATTTTTGGGTGAACTATCACTTTAAATAAAATGATGTATTATTAGGATTATTATGATCAAACATATTAAAACGTTTATTAGCCATTATGAAGACCCTTATAGTGAATTATAAATACAGACATCGAGTTACAGCATCATGCTTTGAAACAGTGGATCATTTTGCAAGCTCTTATGCACCTAGAAGGCCAAAAAATGGCAATGCATACATGTTTTTCAAAGCTAAACAGGAGTTAACATGCAATAATATACAGATAATAAAAAAATGACATCATTTCAATGGAAAAAAAAAACACTGTTGTAATACTGTAGATTTTTTTGGTGGGAGGAATGTCAAATTTTTGTTAAATACGGTTTTATGTGTCATATATTCTTATTTAATTTTGTTGTAACACATCAGAAGTATTTAGGGATAAAAAGGGTACAAATAATAATCCTTTAACATTCAGAGGATAGTTCACCCTAAATGGAAAAGTCCTGTCATTTACTCATGCTTCACTTGTACAAAACAGAGTTTCTTTTTCTATTGAACAAAAAAAAATGCTGGTAATTTTATTCCCTTTTTGTGTTCTAACAGAAACTAGAAACTCATAAAGGTTTAAAATCACATGAGACAGTAAATGATGAGGTAATCTAACTTTTTGGGTGAACTATCCCTTTAATTTCTGCTGCAAAGGCTTCTTTTTCTGGTAATCAACATTTTACTGTTACTGTTGACAACATGCTACAGTATATGCCCCAAGAAAAGAATACAAGTTTATCTTTCCATTACCTCCCTCTTGTCCTCGCTTTCTCCTCTTAATCCCTCGCTCCCAGGACAATTTGACTACTCTAGTTGGGATCTGACTGACAGCCATTGTAGCTTTTAAACCGCTATCATGTTTCAGGCTTTATGAATGAATGCGTTTTCAGTGGCATCACTCAACTATGCCAGTCTGTGCCAAAAGATGAGAACCCATTTATGAGGAAAATGGGTCAAAGCATTTCTTGCAATTCAACAAGTGCAAAAAATAAAGTCAACAATGTTAGAAATGCAATTTTGTTACATTTGTAAACAATTTATCTAACAAATAAACTGACGGAAAACAAAATCTGAGACTGCTTATATAATTGTGAAGATATAATTAGGTTAATGTTTGGCCGTTTGAGGTGTGTGTGTGTGTGTCTCCCTGATGGCCAGAAGGGTTTTGAATAATGGACATGTAAAGGAATCTTTCCCTCTTTTGAGCTGGTGAGGAGCTCATGAATTATAAAGACTTTGTTTTGGTACATGATCTGGTGCTGATGGGGCTTGGCCTTTGAGTGTGTGTGTCTGTCTATAGATCTGTGTGCTGGAGAGAGAGATTGAGCCGCTATGAGCTTGCCATGTCAAAGACATCTAAATATATAGTTCTCAAACAAGACACTTAAAAAAATCATACAACTAAAATCAGTAAGTTTTTAAAGGTGCAGTATGCAAGTTTGACACGCAGTGGATAAACTAGCTATTGTACGCCTGGATCAAAACACACGCAAGTGCAGGTTGTCAGACTGACGACACCAACAGGAGTGTGCCTGACTATCAAGCCTAAAGGTAGACTTAAGTCTTGTTATAACTAAAAACAACGGCACGCGATAGAAGGAATATTTTTATATTGTGAAAGCGGTTTTGTTCTAAAACGGCTTCTATTTCTTGCAGCTGAACAAGATAAACTGACAATGATCACCTCAGCTACACCTCATGTGCTTTATTCAGTGTTAAATGCTAACAATGTGAATTTGAATGCCATTTGTACATGACATTTCTTGCCGTACTACTGAAAGCAGCAGCAGATAGTTCACCTCAGATCTTGAACTGTTTAAAATTGAACTTCAGTGACTCAGTGCAAGCCAACACATATCAGCGATTCAGCATGTACATTTAATGATGTTAAAAGTGGTTTAATATGTATTAATTTGATTATGAACCTTACCATTTCGTTAGAGTGCAGTAAGTGCATTAGTCTGTGCTTCTGAATGGCTAAATTTCTGTCGTGTTTTGTCTGGTGCAAGCAGCCAAATTGCTTATTACTGCAAATCTCGTCACGTAGCATGTTGTTAGTACACAGTGTTACAATGTAACCTGCTTGCCTAATGTTTACGCTTGTAATATTTATATTATTTATTTACTAATTAATAACCTCATGTGGAACTCTGAATCTGTGTCTCATTTCGGAGTCTGCTACTGTCCACCGGTGGTCGCATTTCAGTCGCAGATGCACACTTTGAGAGCCTGACTGATTACTGACTGAAATACGCTACTGTCCACCAAGGCAACCCAGGGTGCTGAAATATAATTGGCTAAACTGGCATTGGGCAGGTTAAAAGAACCAAAACAAAAACAGCCGTTCTGCTACGTAACGCACATTTTCAAAGCAGAATAAATGACTGTAGCATTGTTTTTCAGATAGAATGTTCACTTAGCATGTTTCTGAAATATCTGCAAACATTTTATGGTATAGTCAAAAACATACATACAGCACCTTTAAGATTCTTTTAATTCCAGATTCATTCAATATTTTTCAATATAATAATAATAACTACACCAAATTATGATTTGGGCTAGCATCTGTGAATATTAAGCTGCACAGAGACTTACCTTTTAGTGTGATTTAAAGGGATAGTTCCCACACAAATGAAACAAATGACCTCATTTATTCTCTCACATGTGGGCTTTAAACTTTACTGAATTTCTTTCTTCTATTGAACATAAAAGATATTTAAAGTTTTCAGCATCATCACTCAAGTCTTCAGTGATTAAGAAGTCAGTTTAACATGCTGATCACACGATTGTCTTTACAGTCAATCTAATGCATCCTTGCTAAATTAAACTGTGATTTCCATCAAGAACTCAAAATGTTGATATTAATGGAATAATACATTAGAATAATATATCTATTGTTTCTGAATATCCAAAGCAGTTTCTGAATATAACTGAAGCAGCTCATGGTTCCTGCTGGTGGAATAACTTAATTTTACTTGATCAGTCTTTGCTCATTTATTTCAAAAAGATATAATTAACATATAATCCTAAAACAATAGCACTTCATGATTTATAAATCTATCAATCTGTCTGCTTGTTAAAAAATACACAATGCTAAAATAAATAAGACTTGTCACAGCATCTACATGTTGCTTTTCTGCTGATTTGAAGAGCTTTTTTTATCCTTATTTGAAAGTCGCTTTGGGTAAAAGCATTTGCTACTAAATGAATAAATGTAAAAATGGCAAAATATTTTAAGAGATTCATTTTTAAGCTACATTATCATATCAAAATCACATGGTTTCATATTTTGCAATATAAAGCAATTAAATTGACTTTAAATTTGGCTTTTTTTGTCCAGATGTCCTCATGTCTGGACATTACCAGGGTGCAAACTTTAGCTCCAAGACAATCCCATCTGTCTCCGCTTTAATTAAACACACCATACAGGAAACATAACAAATAAGCATCACCTCAGTCACTTCACAACAGGGGGACTTTACTGTACCAGGCAACCCAGTGATGAAGAGCCACTGCACCTCACAGACCCATGGGAAACTATCTGACCAACAGCAACTTTGACGCGTGATGCCCGTGTCCAGGAGAAATTAACTAAAAGAAAAAAGAATTATATAAAGTTCTTAATTATTAATAATAATAAAATGTAAGATGAAAGTACAATATGATAATGAAATTACAATGATCAAATGGAGGACAAAAAACAATAATACAATTTGAAAGGTTACTCAAAATAAACTAAACCACTAAAATGACGAACACAATCTCACGGCAATTCGTAACTTTTTGCTTTAGTGGCTAATTCGTATCAATTTGTACAATCTAATTCATACAATTTAGTACGATTTGCTCATCACCCAATGACGGTTGGGTTTGGGTGCCACGCCTCCTGGTTAAAATCGTAGATTTTCGTACGACTGAACTCGTAAGAATTAGCCACTAAACTGACAAAACGTAAAATACTTACGTTTTCTTGTGAGATCAGGCTGAAAATGACTTATTTTGAGTTTGAGCTCCAGAGTTACATTTTCAAGGAATTTGACAGACCATTTAATCCAAATAACTTAAATTTGAATTACATTTTTTTCCTTCTCCAGTTTTTACATTTTCTGGGGATCAAACCCATGGCAATCATGTTGCAAGCACAATGCTCTAGTCTTTGAGCAACAGGAATGTTATTAATAATTTATCCAGTGGAGTGTGTCATGGTGACCAGGAACCAGTCAAGCCCAACCTCCCATTAAACAAGCCCAAACCTGCCCAACTCCAAAGATCATCTATAAATCATTAGTCAATTCAGGAAGTTATTGACTTACACATATGGACATTCCTTGACTTACTTTCCCAGAAGTGTGTGATCATGGACCACTAAACCAGCAGTATATTTTGGAAATAGCCAAACATAAACAATACATTGCAAGTCAAAATTCTTGATTTTTCTTTTATAAAAATCATTAGAATATGTAGTTAGGAAAGTTATATGAAGACATTTGATAAATGTCCTAATGTAGGTGCATCAAACCTTACGTTTTGTTTAGTAATATGCATAAGAACTTCATTTGGACAACTTTAAAGGAGATTTTCTCAATATTTCGATTTTTTTTTTTTTTTTTTTTTGAACACTCAGATTCCAGACTTTCAACCAGTTGTGCATCTCGGCCGAATATTGTCCTGTCATAAAGTATACATAGATGGAAAGCTTATTTAGTCAGCTTTAAGACAGGGCTGCCAACTTTTGGTTTTAGCCTGGAGTGAGAATATATGTTTTTTATATATATATTTTTTTTTTTGACATACAACAAATACTGCAGGGGAAAAATATTTCACTGGGATGAGTGAGAGTTGGTGGCCGTTTAAGATGACATAAATATATTAAAACATTGACACTTGTGATTTGTCAGTCACAAATATGCGTACATAATAATGGAGATCAACATTACAGCAACCAGTAAAAGAGTAACAAAATTTAACTGGCAACTATTGCGGTTTTCATTTAGGCTACTTTTCAACCTTTCTAAAGCAACTGGATTCAGAAATCGGGCCCAAACATGTGGTTTCAGACTTGATCGGAATCAGATGTTACCTCCCGATATGGACTCATATATATATATATATATATATATATATATATATATATATATACTGATTATCTTTTAACATCTATAAATATGCGGAGGCACAGAGTTAGACCTCTTTCTTGACTTCATACAGAAACAGCAACGCGTGCAGCATGACATCACTTTGTTGAAGAGACGCTATTGGTTAAATGCCGGCAAAGTAGAACACAAAAGCAGCATAAAGTGGAAAGCGTGAGTATGTCTGCGGCCTGGAGGTATTATAAAGTTAATGACGACAACATTGCCATAGTAAACTGTGAGATATGTAAACTTGGGATTGCAAGAGGTGAAAAGGAAAAGGCTACATTTAAAACAACAAACCCGATAAGACACCTCAAAAACAAACACCCGACACAATGCAGCGAGTTTACCCAGGCAACCCAACTGAAGGAGAGTCAGCTCACGCTGCAGGCGAGTTTGAAGAGGAGAGAGAAAAAATGCCCTGTGACAGCGTGAAGGCACAGAACATCACAGCCAAGATAGCACTAATGATTGCATTGAGTGACCTGCCATTTGCCTTTGTAGAGAACCTTGGAATTCTTCATGGAGCACGTAGAACCTTGATTTGAAATGCCATCTCACCACTATTTCACCAAGAAAGCTCTGCCAGCCCTTTATAAGATGATTTCGGAGAAACTACGTGTCCTGTTATCAGATGTACCCCATGTTTCGTCATATGGATTTTGTCCCTAGCTCCCATATCTCTACTAAGCTTTACCGTACACTAGATTGACTCCATCCTGTTTCTTTACTCTTCTTTAGTCTTTTTTTAATGTATTATAGAAGTATCGGATCAGGTTTCGGTATCGGTAGATACTCAAAATCAAATGACTCAGACTCTTGGGCAAAAAAACCTGATTGGGACATCCCTTAATAAAGTGACCTATTAAAAGTGCTGCTTTCTCGGTGGCCAGAAGATACTTTCATCCGAAAATATGAAGAAAATAATTCAATCATATAACAGGCCTAATTTTAAAAAGTTCTGCAGGAGAAAATGTCTATTTTTCACTGTCAGACCAATATGTAGACTACAACTACTCAGTGAATGTCTTATCTGTTAGCCTGTTTTGATCAAACTATCCCAATACTTCATTCCTTATTTAACCGACAGAAATTTGCAATAAAATAGGGCGAGAATGCACCGCAAGGTTTGTTTTGGGAACTAAAGGGTCGCGGGCGGACATGTTGTTTGAGCCGTTATTAACCTGGAGTTTATCGTCACTGATGTACACGCCGTTAATCCCTGCTTGAATAAAAGATGAAGACCGGGGCTTCTGGGTCAAACAGGAGTGACACGGCTCAAGGACAGATGTAACCCAGGTAAAAGGTAGTAAATCTTACAACTGCAGAAAAAACAACAAGCATTAGTAGTAGCCTATGCGGGAAAACGTGTTCAAAGATTTGTGTGTGACGTGAGGTGCGGCTGACTCGCGTTTCTCAGGAAATAACAGCTATACCGCGGCGCTAGCTCTCCGGTTTCTGTTGCATTATTGAGCACTGCTCTCCCGGGCAGCGGTGCTCTGCGGTCCCGCTCCTGCCTCCGGGTCACCCGTGCACTAAACGGCCCGCGCTCACTGACACTTGTGCTGTTTAATTCATGCAAGCTCCGATTAACTGTCAGTTTAGGCCCAGGATCATCCCGCCAAACTGTCCTGATCGTTGTGCCAACACTGCATGTGTTAAAGTGTGTCTTGTGTTTTAGCAGTTAAACATTAAGCAAAACGTGTACTTGGGCTACTAAATAAGAATACAACTTTTACCATCACATTCACAGCAAGTTTGGGCAAGATAGGGTGCATATTTAACTCACAGCTCACTTCATAGGCCAGTGCCTACCACTAATTTATCCAGTATTATTGGATAGCCTAACACTGCATCATATTTATAATAACACTGACATAATGCAGATACATCTCAATACAATACCATATAACAAAAAAACTACACAAAGGGCCAAAAGCTTTATGGAGCTGAAGTTTTGGAACTGGATGAATTTAAGGCATAAACGTGTGAAATTAAGATGTCAAAAATATTCATTGTTTTTTAACAGTATTATAAACAACTTAAGAGGTTTGAGCCAACTCCAAGTCCAGCTAAGTAAAATGTTCATCACCATGATTGTATATTAATAAATTACAATTATTATTATTATTATTATTATTTAATTTTTTGCTATTCATTACAGCAGAGATGCACAATTATTTTCAGTTTGGTTCTCATGTGAGCACCTGGAAATTGGTTTGGTGCTTAATGTAGTGTGACATTAAATATAACTATATAAAACATAATAAAAGTTTTATTAAACTTACATATAACTTGTAAAAAACGCTATTATTTGTATTGAATTGTCATAATTTTCAAATTTTACTTTGATAAGTTCAAATATCTCATTCATTCATTCATTTTCTGCCGCTTTTCCGGGGCTGGGTCGTGGGAGCAGCAGTCTTAGGAGAGAGCCCCAGACTTCCCTCTTCCCAGACACTTCCTGCAGCTCCTCCGGGAGGATCCCGAGGCATTCCCAGGCCAGCCGAGAGACATAGTCCCTCCAGCGTGTCCTGGGTCTTCCCCGAGGCCTCCTCCCAATGGGACATGCCTGGAACACCTGCCTAGTTAGGCATCCGAAACAGATGCCGGAGCCACCTTAGCTGACTTCTCTCGATGTGGAGGAGCAGCAGCTCTACTCCAAGCTCCTCCCGGGTGACAGAGCTCCTCACCCTATCTATAAGAATGCGCTCTGCCACCCTTCGAAGGAAACTCATTTTGACCGCTTGTATCTGAGATCTTGTCCTTTCAGTCATGACCCAAAGCTCATGACCATAGATGAGAGTGGGAACGCAGATTGACCAGTAAATCGAAAGTTTTGCCTTCCGGCTCAGCTCCTTTACCACTACGGACCGGTACGTTTACCGCATTACTGCTTCACCAATCCGCCTGTCAATCTCATGTTCCATCCTTCCCTCACTGGAGATGGCAAACCACCTTTTTCCGGTGGAACACCATGGCCTCGGACTTGGAGGTGCTGATTCTCATCCCAGCCACATCACACTCGGCAGCAAACAGCCCCAGTGCATGCTAAAGGTCCATGTTCGTTGAAGCCAACAGAACAACATCATCTGTGAATAACAGAGATAAAGTCCTGTGGCCCCGAACCGGACCCCCTCCAGCTTTAGGCTGCGCCTTGAAATTCTGTCCATAAAAATTATGAACAGAATTGGTGACAAGGGGCAGCCCTGCCGGAGTCCAACATGCACTGGAAACACTTCTGAATTATTGCCGGCAATGTGAACCAGACTCCTACTCTGTTCATCCAGGGACGAGACAGCCCTTAACTGAGCGCCTCTGACCCCATACTCCCCGAGCACCCTCCACAGAATGCCACGAGGGACACGGTCAAATGCTTTCTCAAAGTCCACAAAACACATGTGAACTGGTTGAGCAAACTCCCATGAACCCTCGAGCACCCTGGTGAGGGTATAGAGTTGGTCCAGTGTACCACGGCCTGGACGAAAACCACATTGTTCCTCCTGGACCCTAGGTTCAACCATCGGACGGATCCTCCTCTCCAGTTAAAAATCTCTCTCATATTTCAATTTTTGTTTTTTTATTAAAGATAAAACAGTTATGTTCATCAACTCTTCAATTTTGGTCACTTTATTTTGATGGTCCATTTGTTGAATTTAAGTTACATTGCATCTACATGCCAACTAATTCTCATTAGTTTATAAGTAGACCGTTAGGTAGGGGTTAGGGTTGACATGTACTTGCAAAATTTCTAAAAGACAGTTAAATGTCAGTTGAAGGAGCAGCATCAACAGATATTAAGCAGACCGTCTACTAATACTCAAATGGACCATTAAAATTAAGTGTCATCACAAACAGAAACATTGGTCGTATAAAGGCAAACAGTATAAATATTACTTACCAACTGAAAAAGTTGGATGTCACACAAAACATGGAATTTCTGTGGTGATCGATAATCTCATTATTTCTCCTGCTCAGCAACAGCTTTATCACACACACACACACACACACACACACACACACACAAACAAACAAACAAACAAACAAATCAACATTGGCATAATTCCAGGCACAGGCTTTTTAGTCATCCATTTTTAACATTCGTAGAGCCTTTTTCCCACATCATGCAGATGTATGCTAAAGGCCGGATAAAGAATAAAGCATGTGCTTTGAATATTGAAATGCATGGATTTTAACATCATTAAAGGTAAATTTTAAACATTTGCATTTGACAAATATAAAGTATTGTAAAAATATTGACATTAGACAAAACACTGTATTAAATTGGCTGCCACTTTTTTTTTTTTTCAAATGGTTTACCCAAGTAAGAAAATTCTGTTTAATACTCACCCTCATGTTGTTCCAATCCAGAGACTTCCGATCATCTTCAGAACACAAACTAAGATAAATCCAAGAGCTCCCTCATCCTCCATAGACAGCAATGGTTCCAGACTTGTAGTACGATTTGCTTATCCCCCAATGACGATAGGGTTTAGGGGTGGGATCTAGTGCCACACCTCCTTTTAAAAATTCTACATTTTCAACATACAACTGAACTCGTACGAATTATCCACTAAACTGACAAAATGTTAAAATAGTTTGTTTCCTTGTTTTCCTCCGAAACACAACAGAAGCGTAACAGCACATCGTTCTTGTGAACGTGTGCCTTATACTGACACTTTGAGTAATTAACAAAAGAATTTTCATTTTTAGGTAAAAATAGGATTCCATAATATAAAAACACCAAACCTTTTAAAATATACATGGTAAAAACCTAAAATACAAAAACAAAAAACAAGTTCTTGAGAGTCTTTTCCATCTATATTAACAAACGAGTGTTTCGATTACTCTAACTTTCAAAGCCCACTATCAATGTGGTTACTTATCTATCCATTTATCTTTTTAAAAATAAAACAATCAAAATTCATTCAATTAGTTTCCCTACCATGTGTGGAGTCGCGTGACCCTGCTCTGTTAAGGCTGATTTAGACTTCTGCGTTGAACACACAGGTGTGGTACGGAGCAGCCTTTGTGTGGTCGCATACCTGCGCACCTCTCAAAAAATGTAACTACAAATCGCACATTTACACTACAATAAAGATGACTGGAAGCTGCACCAGAGATGTCTTGAGATGGCATATTTTCCATTACATGAAAATGATTATGTACATTAAAATATGTTTAGAGAAGATGCAAAAAATTCACTGTTCAAAGAGATGCTGCTTATTTTATACTTCTAATATGAAGAACATTGAAAATAATTAACTTTGTTTCCGAATTTGCAAGTTGTTTATTTTTCAATTTTTAATCAGAAAAAAGTGACTGCTGGTTTCAGGTAATGTGTGTTTTAATTTCAGTTGTTCAGCGTTGATGTTCAATAAATAATCATCAATAGTAGATTCATCGATAGTCCTTCAATTATTCTAAATGAAGCAAAGCACCTTACATTCAGAAATCTCTCACTTGTAATATGTGAGCATAATTACTGTACAAAACTTATCAGTGAACTATGAGAGCAAAAAAAAATTATAAGAATTGTTTATTAATCGTAATCGAGTTAAAATGTTCAATTAATCGAGATTTGGATTTTAGGCCAAATCACCCAGCCCTACTAATAATTTAAGCGTGCATTTGGCCAATTTTCATTTCAATATTGAACTATTTGAATTTTTTAAAAGGTCAATGATATTACCATTATATTATATACACCAAATGATACAACAGTACAGTTAAAATACAATACACCTTAAGGCTTATTTTAATAAGGCTTAAGTTAACAAAACACTGGGGCATATCAAGTATACCTGAAACTCATAGAAGATGCCCTGTGCCTCTGTGAGTGAAATCCTGCCTGTCCTGAGACTGGGGTGTCAAAATCTGCAATAGGACAAAATGATACTGTGGATACACTTACATTTAATGGGGCAGCAACAGATAATGTTACAACAAGGCTGGATTTTGTTTTACAATATGCAGAGGTTTGAGTGTTTTAATCCCATTTTAGATTTAAAAAAACAATGTATATAATTGCTTGTTCTCCAAAGCGTCACACAAATAAAATTACACGGCACTAAAAGGGACAGTTCAGTGTCAAATGAAAATGTACTCACCATTTACTCACCACAAAGTTGTTCTAAAACGGAGTTGTTTCTTGTTAAAATAAAAAAAAAAATACAAAATTAGAAGAGTCTTGGTAACAAACAGTTGACATATCCATTGATTCCCTTTTTCCTTCTTACCATGGAACTCAATAG
Organism: Danio aesculapii; assembly: GCF_903798145.1. Lineage (NCBI taxonomy): Eukaryota > Metazoa > Chordata > Actinopteri > Cypriniformes > Danionidae > Danio > Danio aesculapii. The sequence continues at coordinate 17,199,457 of NC_079457.1, forward strand.
ATAAAGTCCGATCTAGAGACCTTCGATCATCTTCAGAACACAATTTAAGATATTTTTTTAATTAATCCAGGAGCTCCCTCTTCCTCCTTTTTTTCTATAGGACTCAATAGATAGTCAAGCATCTAGTTACCAACATTTATCAAAATATCTTCTTTTGTGTTTAAACAGAATAAAAAAAAATTAAATAAGAACAACTTGAGGCTCAATAAACGACGACAAAATGACATTATTAGCTGAACTATCCCTTTACAAGAGTACTCCTGCAACCTGTACAGCTTGAAAACTCACAGGGGATGCTTAAAGATTAAAACTAATGACAGTAACAAAAAAAAACAAAAAAAAAAAAAAAACAATACTTTTGACAGTAATAAGTCCTCTTCTGATGCTGTGCGCTAAAAATTTGTGTAGTACATTTGACCTCAGAGGAACCACCATCAGATTCTATAAGCAAACCATCTATACTACAAACGAAGAAATAAAGCGCCATCTGCTGGCTAAATAAACAAACAAACAATCAACCTTTTGCAGGAGTGCCCTTTGGAATGCTTCATCACAATGTCCTTTATCAAATAATATACTGCAGAAGTGTTATAAGATATTGACATTAAGAAATACACTTTGTATATGACAGTATGACAGATGAAGTATGTACACTATTCATCCATATTTCTGGTTTCCTGTGAAACAGGAGGCGTTTGGAGAATGACAAATAGGTATTTGAACTGTTATTGAGATTTAAAAGAAAATTAAAAGCAAGAAAAATACAATGTAATAACAACTTGGATAGACTGTACATGTTTTAACATGTGCCTCTCACAGAAACAGGCATGAGGTTTCCAGAGTGTATAGTTAAAAAAAAAAAAAAAAAAAAAAAAATATATATATATATATATATATATATATATATATATATATATATATATATATATATATATATATATATATATATATATATATATATATATATATATATATATATATATATATATATATATATACACACACACATACAGTACATATGTGTATACACACAATCATCCTATATATCATAGGTCTCAAACTCAATTCCAGGAGGGCCGCAGCTCTGCAGTTTAGCTTCAGCCTAATAAAACACAGTTGATCCAAATAATCAAGGTGATCAAAAGAGTCTTGAACACCTTAATTAGTTGCATAAACCATAAACTGTTTGATTAGGGTTTAAGCAAAACTGTGCAGAGCTGCGGCCCTCCAGGAATTGAATTTGAGACCTATGCTATATATATATATATATATATATATATATATATATATATATATATATATATATATATATATATATATATATATATATATCTATATATATATATATCTATATATATATATATGTATATATATATATACATGTATATATGTATATATATATATATATATATATATATATATATATATATATATATGTATATATATATATATATATATATATATATATATATATATATATATATACATACACACACATAAATACACACGCGTGCACGCACACATACATTCAACTCAGTATATATATATTTAAAATAAAAAACTATTCCCATAATCTAAGCCCAAAAAAAAGACAACTGAAATGAGGTTGGCAGGTTGTGACACCTGTATAACAGACATGTTGGTGGCACACAGACTAGTGCTTTTATCGTGTTTAAAGAACGGAGCAAGGTTTGACTCGCTCACTCCAAGTGCACCCTCTCCTGGTCAGGGTTTGAAGCGCACTCTTCATTTAAGCACAAATAAACTCAATAAAAGCAAACTAGTGAAGCAACACAACAAACAAAAAGACAGAACAGAAAATCGGCACGCAGACACACCATCACCAGTGTAAGAAAAGAAAACAAAATCCCAAATAAAGTGGTTATACAAATTCCAATCTGTCAGATGAGCTCATGTTTTGAGATGTGTGTGATGTTATTAGTTGATTATGTGGTCATTTAGGTGTCATTACTACAATTCTATACAGAGATCAGCGACAGCACCATTGTTTTAAATAAGCAATTAACATCCCTGTTTCCTCATACATATAAATAAGCATCAGATGAACTGAAAATTAAACCGTTTTCCCAGTTTACGTACACTGTTCATTATAGAAACACAATTCGTAGCCTCGTTATGCTTTAATAACACTGGAAAGTACTTCTTAAAAAGTGTTTCTCATCTAAATTGAGGCCAAAATTAAATGTAAATAAAATCATCAAAATCGAAGAAGCTGAAGACATTCATCCCATTCTATGTGTGTGTGTGTGTGTGTATGTAGATCATGTGGCTTGGGAGTGAGAGTGACTCATCTGAGAGCGAGTGTATAAATGAGATTAACCGTTCAAGGCTTCTAGTATCTCAGCTGAAAAGCACATTTCCTTAGGAAACAAGCACAATCCCCAGCTTCACGGATACCAGACAACCACACAGTCTCCACTTGGAGCGAGCAACACAATACGGCTCTTTCTGGGAGGAATGAGCCTTGTTACACAGCTGCAAGTCGAGGCACTGTAGGTCCTGGGCTCAGTGGGTCCTGCGTTTCTGTGCTATTGAGTCCCATGGTGTAATTGTGCCCATGATGTCCTGTGATGCAGCTCTGCTGTTGGGCACAGTGGGCCCCGTGGTGCAGCTCTGCCTTAGGGCTCGGTAAGGCCTGTGGCGCAGCTCTGCCTCAGGGATCAGTGGGCCCTGTGGTGCAGCTCCATCCTCCTGCTGATTTAGCAGCATCCTCAGAATTAAAAAGGCGTGTTTGGTCAGTACAATTTGGTTTCCTGGTGTTAACAGTGTCTACTTGGTGAATGGTGAGAGTCGGCTGGCTGAAAGACATGCTGGGACAGTTTAGACCTCAGCAGCCTTCAGGCCAATTTTCTCCTCGTCTTGTCAGTCCAAATTGGGCTTTTTTAGTGAGAAAGCGAATATGTTAAAATGATCGCTCAACTGCTTCACCTGCACAGGAAGACAAGGTAAAAACAAATGACAGAGAAGTTTATAGTGCTTAAAAACATTGAAGCTAACAAATAATCCGAACTTTTTATGTACTATATTGAACATCAGGTTTAGTACAATTTTATAAATATTAAATAAATGTTTTATATAAAATCACTGAAGTGATAGACAGACAGACAGACAGATAGAAAACACATTATTGAACAATACTACGAAATACAAATGTCAAAAACCTTAAAATGTAACATTTATGCATGTAGCAATAATGATTATATTATTTACCTAAAAAGTAATAATAATAATAATTGAGTACACCTCATTTTGAAAATAAATATTATCAATTTCAGAGTGAATATAGGCACTGTATTTTGGTGCATTTAAACAGATATATTTATTAAAATAATATTTAGTCACCAAACATATTTACAAATTGAAAGATAATACAATTAATTTCAAGCTAAATAATGCAAAAAAATAAAAATAATAATAATTACAACCTAATAAAATGTGCAAAAAATTTAAATTTTTTTTGCTTCTCTTGATTTTTCCTCTTTTTAAAATTTGTATTTAATATTTTTCTATGACTTATAAATTTGGGTATACTAGTTTTTGAACAGTTATAAGTCAAGTAAGATAAGTTCCAGATTCGGCTAGAATAAAAGCAGTTTTTAATTTTTGAAAAAACATTTTAAGGTCAAAATTATTATCCCCTTTAAGCTATATATTTTATATATATATATATATATATATATATATATATATATATATATATATATATATATATATATATATATATATATGTATATATATATATATGTGTGTGTGTGTGTGTGTGTGTGTGTGTGTGTGTGTGTGTGTGTGTGTGTGTGTGTGTGTGTGTGTGTGTACACGTTTCATTCATAATTTAGTGTTAAGGTTTTAAATACTTATTCTAAATTACAATAATAATAATAATATTAATTAATATTGTGCATTTATATATTTATATTATTGTTATAAACATTTAAAACTATTTGAAATTATTGTAATTATTTTAAACCAAATACATAAAATTTAAGCATGTAAAAATGTCTTTGTAATTACAATTTAACAATTTTTTAAATATAATATTTTACATTTAGATAAACTAATTATAAATTAGAAAACTAAATGCAGAAAGAGTATGTGCAAAAAATGTTCGTAACGTGTTGTAATCAGTAGTTATATTAAAAAAATAATCTAATCATAAAATATTATATTTTTTTATTTAAAAAATTATATTATTAATAATATAAACGTTACATAATCAAAATTATAGAAGTTAAATGCTTTATCATGACTAATAAGCAGTATGAGCAAGTCTGTACTCACAACTGAGACTCCGTAGTGTATGTGAGTGAGCAGGACTACAGCAGTCCATATAAACAAGACCAGCGATTCTCCTCCATGCACAGTCCCAGAAATCACTAGCAGTACCACGATGCTCATCGGCAACAACAACAAGCTCAGTGGCTTACATCGAGTATTACTCATCTGGCACACAATGAGCTTGCACTGACAGAGAGAAGCAGAGAAATAGACCATGTCAGCAGCAGACATCCGACAAGATGCTTTAAACAAAAATGAAAGACGTCCATTGTCACGAACGCAACAGTTGTTAATGCCACAGTAGAAGACTGAAATCACTCACTGTAACGTTGGAGAAGGCTGTTCCCACCATGAGATAAAAGATCCTGGGCTGCTTCTGGACAATGTTTGTTGGAGAGAAACTGATCCACAGTGTAGACAGCACGAATAAAAGCACAGGTGAGAAAAACGGCAACAAGGCCTCATACAGTGAACTGTGCTTCAGGGTGTTGTTACGATACGCCCTGAAACAATACAAAGAGAACAAATATCTCAGTTTTAAAGCATGCTTTATTATTAATAATACATCAGTGAAGTTGAGTGCAAATCTCAGGGTTCCCACTTTAAGGGCGCTTTCATACCTAGACGCTTGTTTCGGAACCTGGCACGTTTGCTCCCTTAGCACAGTTTGATTGGGCATGTGCGAAACCCCAATCATGCTATGATCCGTGCCAAATCAATCAGACTCAGACTGCCTGAATGATGTGGTCTCAGCTTGATTGAAACGAACACTGAAGGGGTTTGGTTGTAGTGAGAAAGCAATTATATGACCGTGTATTATGGTTATGAAATGGGCATATATGACTATAAGAAGAGAGAACGATAAGTGGAGATATCATTGCCACCGGTGAAAGTGTATTATATGTTGAATAAGTGAAAACATGCAGTCTAACTAAACTATTAAAAATATTTATATATCAAATATATATATATATATATATATATATATATATATATATATATATATATATATATATATATATATGATGGATGCCATATACATATATGATAAACTCTATAACATTATTAAGGGAACGCAGCCCTGGTGGGCAAAATATAACTCCCGCTGACTGCCAAAGTCATGGGCTGAGTGGTTTCTCTTTTTTAGCCAAAAATCTGGAAAGATGTTGTGCATTAAGATATAGTGTTACTAACCAACGAGAAGAGATGCCTGGGCTGTGCTTCTACAGAATACCTTCATAAAAATAACAGCCAGAAAGGAGAAACTTAATAGATTTGTGCTAAATGCTATAATGCTATCATTGACCCATAACAATCTGTGGTAAATATTAATGTCAGTACATTTGTTTTTTTCTTCTTTCTATACAGCTTCTATTCTAATTTGCAGGTTAAGTGTAATTAAAGTATAGATTGAAATGTGAAGTAGAAGTATAAATAGCAGATGTGAATGAACAGATTTTCTCTACCAGCAAATTTTAATCCAAGAAAAAAAAAAAAAACTGACAATAAATATAAAAGAAGGCACTTACATGCTATAACGTAGGTCCGTCACAATATCTACTTTTTGATGTATGATATATTGCGATAAATTATATAATTGTGATTTCAAGACCATTTTATGTCACTCATTATATAATGCCAGAATGACAATATATCATCATAAAGCAAGTAAACTCTTCCAAATAACACATCATATTTTAATCTTAATTTGATTATAGTCATATAGTGCTTTAAATTCAAAAAGTGCTTAAAAAAAAAGAGAGAACAACTAAGATAAAACAACATAACATGCTCTATTATTGCTGCAAATTCTGAGAAAAGTTAGCAAAAACTAGCCATTTTAGGTCACAATAACATACCTTTCAACATTTGGATGTGAAAAGAAGGGATAACACCACCACTTTTCTTCACTGTATAATTTAGAATTCTAATTAAACAGTGATTAAAGAGCAGCAAATGAATCTCTCATTTAGATTTTTGATTACATTAAATAACAGAGGTGTCACTTTCAAAATGCACAGATCTATTATGAAAGCATTGGATTGCTTTCTTAACCATTTATGCTCCTTTAAAACAAAATCTTAAGCCCACCAAGATCGACAAATTTAGATATTATTATTATTAGTAGTAGTAGTAGTAGTCGGTTCAAACACGCAGCCAAAACCTGCTCCGCATCAAATCACGTGTACAGAATCCGTTTGGGAAACAGCATCTATTTTTCAGAGTCGCATATCGCTACATAAACTGACTGTTTTGAGGATTGCATAGGAGGGGGAATGGCACCCAAAGAAAGGGAATCCTGCTGTTTTGATATTTATTTCACAGTGTTTTCATGCCTAAATAAAATGCAAGCACAGAAAAGATTCACATTTAGGAGCAAGGGGCATCCCCTGGTGGTGCGGCGGTATGGGTAGCGTATAGGTAGGATCAGCTCTTTAATTTTCATTGCCATCCTTCACAGAAAGATAAAAAATATGTGAAGATACCTTTACGAGATGATATCAGTATAGAATTGTAAAAAACGGGGAAATCCCAGCAATAAAAGGAGGGTTGACAGATATGCAATAATCAGATTGTTGTCCCCACAAAATTTAGGAGGGACTGGTTGAGCGCTGAGCAGACAAAAAAACAGCAAGAGACGGTACTTTAACAGGTACAGTATGGTGAATACATTTGAACTGCATTTGACATAGAAATAAAAATGGCAGTAAAAATTCCATGATACTCCAGAAATTCTATAACCCGTGGGAACCCTGAAAGCTTTATCGAGTTGTATTTTATGTGGGTTAATACTGAGCCGCAAGAGATCTGGGGTGAAACTTACTTGAAGACATTGTAGAGGCTCATTGGCAGAGTTACAACAAATAAACAACCTGAGAAAGACAACACGAGAAAATTTGATTATACTTTCATTTGCATTTGGTCTGAGAGCCAATAAAAACACAGTGTATGATGTTTTAACCGTAAGAAGAGCCAACGAGAGGGCAGAGTTCACTCACTGATAATCATAACAGTGAAGAGATCTCTGTAGTGAATGTTCAGAAACACAGGTTTGTACCACGTTTCCACTCCAACTACTGCTGTTATAATGTACACAATGGAGATAGTCTGAAAAGAACAAACAAAAAATGACTGATTTAAGTTGGGAATGGCTTTTTTGAGAATTATTTTCATTCAAGGATCAAGGAGTATGTTACGTGCACACTATACTTGCCATAACAGTGGGATTTTTGCAATATTGTGATTAAACTGCCTCAAGTGAAAAGTGAACACTTTTAAGCTCATAATTGTAATAACCATAACAGCAGTTTACGGTTACTCTCATGTAATCATAAACAGATTTTATATATATATATATATATATATATATATATATATATATATATATATATATATATATATATATATATATATATATATATATATATATATATATATATATATATATATATATATTTATATATATATATATATATATATATATATATATATATATATTTTTTTTTTTTTGCTACATTTCTTTAACGCAATCTTGCTGATCCCAAATGTTTACACTGTGTTTTAAATTACGTGTAATACAAATATATAAATATTTCAGAGCATTGTTTTCTAACTTTGTTTTTAAGCTTCTTGAAAAAATATGGGGCTCCCACAAAATATTAATCCGCATAATGGTTTAAATATTAATAATATATTATGATGACTTTTTGAATGCAAATGGAAATTAATAAAAAAAATTAATTACATTTATTTATTTTAATTACATATTAAAATGTATAAATAAAACAGTTATTTTAAATCGTGGTAATATTTCATAATAATTCTTCAGCATTTTTTATTAGCATACTTGCGTGTGTGTGTATATATATATATATATATATATATATATATATATATATATGGTCATTTTATAAAGGTAGTATATATTTTATTACTTAATAAAATATTCAATTAATTTAAATGTAATTATTTTCTACAACTCTTATTAGAATATTAATCTGATTTAAATTATATATTATTATGATACATATTAGGCAGATTTACCAATTAATACAACACTTTTTTAGGTCACCATAATACATTACCACTTGACTGATGTCGTAGCCCCAGGGCAGGAACAAAATTCCAGTGTTGTACTTCTCCCAGTGAGACAGGATGAAGGAAAACAGGACGACCCATAACAGATAATAGAGTGTCACCACGCTGACCCCCGTCTCACCCCGTCCAAAGACAGAGTACACTGTAGCAACGAAAAACACACAGGCCCAGCTGTCCAGACCGTGGTCAAACAGTTCACCCAGAGGAGTGCTGGAGTTGGTTCTCCGTGCCTGTTTTCCGTCCACACCATCTGCATATGCACACAAACATTAACAAAAGTTTTAAAAGAGCACACAAGCATACAAATGTAAGTCTTATCTGTCTTCCTACTACATATTCAGAACATTTCAGAGATTTTCATATTCACAGTCCTTCTCTTCTAAAATACAGTGCTAATGAGCAATCTGCTGCATGTTCTTATTTTCATATGCAAATGTGTTTTGAAGCTTTATTCTGGTCAAATGTTCTTTTTGGTCAAAGTGCTCATCTAGTGAGTTATTAAATGTATACAGCATACTTCAATAGCTTAATAAATGTCCACTAGTAAGACTTCATTTGTGTCAAAATACCAGTTCTGTGCATTAGGCCCTTGCATGAACGCAGACTAACAAAAATAACAGAGTCTATTATTCTGGTGCCATTTATCAAGCAGTAATTTTTAAATCAAAATAAACTGAGTTTAGGATTCAGAACACCAAATCCACTAGCTGACAATATTAGCCCTTAACAATAGTACTACCAATAAAATAAATATAAAAAAAATCTTACCTAGGGTATAGGCTAGAAAGTTGAACAAACCAGCAGCAACCCACACCCAACTTGGCACATGTGTGTAGCTTTCCCCTGTGCCAAAGAAGAACACCAACACAATAATCAATTACATCATTTCATTTATAAAATGTAAAATTATTAACCCTCGTTAAATTTTAATTCTTTTCAAATAATTCCCAAGAGATGTTTAACTTAGCAAGGATAAATCATATTTTTTTAATCTGGAGAATTTTTTTACAATACTTTAAGGTCAATATTGTTCCCCAATTAAGAAATTAGGTTTTTAGCTACAGAACAAAACACTGTTGTACTGTCATCATAGCATGATGGCAAAGCCCTTGGGAAATATTTTGAAAGAATTAAAAATGTAACAGGAGGGGTAATGCACTACATAAACACAGAACATAAAAAACAGAATTAATCTAAATAATTTACTATTGAAAAAAACAATTGGAGAATATTTTTGGTTAATTCAATTCAATAAATAATTGGAAATAAAAGAAAAAAGCACCAGCTCCATCTCATGTGTTCAAGAGAACAGAATCAGTATTTTCTCGGGAAACAGGCACAAATTATTAATATGGAGGTTATTAAATGGAGGTTGCTGAGACCAATTAGATTTTTTTCCTATTTAATAAACAACTACACACACAATTTATTTATTTATTTTTTAAAGTAATGTTATCTTATGTTCACAGGTAGATGTTTGCCTGATGCTTGGCAAAAAAACTAGATTAATAAGATAATCTTGCCCTGAGATAATTCATTTTAAAAGGACGAACTGTGGTTTCAGCATGACTAAAACTTCATATGAAATGGTGTTGAAAGAAATCCACTGGTTAGTCCAGTTGCCCAATCACATGATCTGTTGAGGCAGTCAGATGAGTTTTTTTGCTGTGCTTCAACTTTCCTTTGATAAATCATAGTTTAAGCATGTTATCTTATCATAAAAAGTGACCTGCCTAAATCATGTCCCACATATGTCTTTTAAGGGCATTTTAGGATTTTATCTTGGCATACAACGGCTCAAAATGTGCATAAAAATGTGCTGATGGAAACATAGCTAGTGATGGGATTATTGCAACAATTTGCTTAACTGTGAAACTTCTAGCCCAATACACCTTGATAAAATATTTTGTTTACTTTTCTCCTTAAAGTTGACATCAGCACCAAATTATCAAAATAAAAAAGGCATTTGCTGCGGTAGGAGAAGCTGCGTGAACCTTTTCTTTATTTAATAAATTACTTTCGCCTCAGAAGACAATGCTGACATGCAATGAACGAGTGGTGGTGTTTGAAGGCATGAGACAGGAAGCACAAACACTCTTGACAATTCTGGAGGTAATTAATAATACCATAACACTAATAGTAAAACAGTTATGGCATTTTAGAATGACCAAAACAACATTTCAGATGTTTTACAATGTGCTCAGCCTGCTGGTTTGTCCATTCAAACACATTTTTATCACATGATCTCTAATAACAAAATCACTTTTTTTTAATGCGCATACTGGAATTTGTTCGGTAAAAGTGTTTTCATTGTAGTTTATGCACATTTCTTATCAAAAAGTTTCCTACTCTGTTATGCGCATTTTCAAAATGTATGTGCATCTTGGTGCATATCCAAAATACCCAAAAAATAGGTAGATGACAACACACTGACAAACACACCGCTTCACATGTAGGATGGTGATTTGATTCTAAAAACAAGTGAAATGAAGGTAGAGTTTGATAACAACAACTAAATGAAACAAACAAGACTATTACAAGTAGAAGAAACAAGACTTGAACAAGAAAATGACTTGCATCTTTTAGACAGAATGTATCCTTTAAAAATAATTTTGATTTGATTTCAAGCTTCTTGTTTCCCGAGGTCGTAAATCAATATGGCAAAAAAAAAAATTTCTTCACATGTAAACAAATTTTCCTGATTTCTCCTGGCACATTCCCTTTATATATAAAGCTAATTCAGTTTACTGTTGTATCTACTGAAACTTGGATTCTGTGTAAGGGGCAGAAAGTAAAAGGCACCATCTTTAGCTGCTTTGCTATCGGTTTACAAAAATGGGTGCAAGGAGGGTGAAGTCTATAGTTTTCTCAGAGGCAGGCTCGTGTAAAGAACTAGCTGGTTACATTTCAACTGGCACAAAATTAAAACCTGAATATGTCAATTAAGACACACAAATACAATCAGATGTTTATTAACAAACTAGCTGCATTTTTTTTTCCAACTAGTCTTGAGCTGACAAAAGTGAAAATTTCATCCAATCTCTCTAAGTTTTAATAATATATATATATATATATATATATATATATATATATATATATATATATATATATATATATATATATATATATATATATATATATATATATATATATATATAATTAACTTGAACAACTAGTGTTTTTCCTTTTGAATATTTCCTCCGCCACCAAACCTACAGTGTGTTTTGGTTCTGTTGTGAACATGAGAGAGCTGGGAATGACTACAGGAGTGGTTGTGTATTAACAGATGACTAGTTGATAATTTAGAGAACGATAAGCTGGAAGTGAGACCTTGATCCTTGTCATATAAAACACCAACAACATACATTTACATCACATAAAGTGAGGAAGTCTTTAAAATTGCACATCAAAACAATACCAAGCTGACACACCAAAGTATATTATCCTCACCTGAGGCATAAAAGTCAAAGTCAAAGAAGGATAGCATGGTGAAGGTGAGTACCAGGAACATGAACCCTGTAAATGTGATGAGGTTTGGGGCAAGCCATGTGGGTAAGACCTGGGACACAACAAGTGAGCAAAAGAGAGGGAGAGAGAGAGAGGGAGAGAGAAATTAGCAAGTTGCAAATGGTCTGATCTCCGTCGCGGGTAATCAGATCCAGACGGAACATTCATGAATGTTGCATATATGCAATTCAATGAAAGCAAAACACAGAGTAATGTTATTCTTTGATGGGAAACTCCTCTGCACATTTATGGATTTTATAAAGACATTTCCTCAATAAACGGATCCTTTTTAACACAAAACAACACAGAATAAACATACTATAATAATATACATTATTATTTTTAATACAATATTTTTAAATGAATAATTACATTTAAATCCAATTTAAATAATTAAATATTATATTTCTAGTATGTCACATTTGAAAAGTCTTGGGATTTTATGCATCTATTATTTGTGTAAATAAATAAAAAAACTGTACATTGACATTATACAAATAAATATCATTTTGCTAATGGATTGAACTTAAACTCTGAAAACTGAACTACACCGTTTCAATTCACTATAATCTTTTATGTGAAGCTGCTTTGACACAATATACATTGTAAAAGCGCTATACAAATAAAGATGAATTGAACTGAATATATAACACAGATGAATCTTTCTGGTGAAGTGATTATTACGTCATAACGTCTGTTGTACATCTTCTGGGCAATATTCAAAGTGACAGCGTGGCGTGAAATTGAACGTTCTCACCTTCACCACTGAGTTCCAGAAAGGGTGCATGACGTAGATGGAAAGGGGGTTTGAATCCACTGCGCTGTACTGTAAAGAAAAAGATGACAAGATATGCAGAATAAGACAACGCGTTAACACCCAAGTCTACAAACACTAATGTTGAAAAATGCTAACAGAGCATTTCTTCACTAGGAACTAATTTGTCATACTGTGACTGGTAACTTGAAAAGGCATGATTAAAAAGTAAATGACCCTGCTTGAAGGTTTTATTAAAACGACATTAAGTTTTTCACCTTGCATTAGCATTAAGGATGCTCCGATCAGGATTTTTGCAGCCGATACTGAGCACCGATTCCCTGTCATTTTGATTGGATGATACCAAGTACCGATTCTGATGCTTCAAGCTTTATATAACTTTGCCATTGCATAAGCACATAGTTCCCTCTATGTATGAGAACTCACACTACCTAAGAGAATAAATTAAGGATGTTGCATAAATGTAATGGTCAGAAGCATCTTTACAAAAAAAAATAGATAAAACAGGCATGAAGAAAAATCACTGACAATGGAATTTGGAATCATTGCTCACATGTTGTTGTAAACATTGTTGTTTTGGATGTAAAACCCAGGTTGTAAACTCGTAAACAGACACTTGCGATCAGTTCATGAGATCGGCCAGATCAACAAGTACCAATCGAATAATGAAATATGCATTCAAATATACGCAAGACCACTTATGTTTAGGATTTGTCAAGACTCATGCCTCATATTTCATCACACTTTACATCACTTTCTCTGGAATGCTTGGTGTGATGAAGTAGTACTACTGAATGAATGAACCCAAGCTATGTGGCTTACAAGCAGGCAAGAACGCAAGTGAATGAAAAGAGTAAGAAATTGCAGAAAAGAATGAAAACCTTCTTTTGATGAATTTTCCAAGAAACATACAACAACGATCATGTGTTAAGCCAATAAGTGGAGATTATGTGGTCTTTTGTGACTGTTCAAATGCATTTTGAACACATGAGCATTTACACTAGTGCGTTTTTTTAATTAGCATTTTAGAATAAAAATACTCCTCGTCCGAACTGCGCTTTAGAAAAACTGTCGGTCCACACTACACATCCTAACACAGATGATACACAACAATTCAGGCTTACCGGCCAAGGATATAATACGCCAGCATCTGTACTTGCAGTCTACTGGTTGCTGAAGGTCATATGAGCTGGGAATGCTACACAATAATACAGAAGACACATCCCTGTTTTTAAAAGCTTGGATATTTTTTCTACTGAAGATACTGTTAAAACTTTAGATTTTACAAATACCTTAGGAACGGTATTACAGAAAATTTGGGCAGTTTTAAAATCTTGAAATCCGCTGTATACCTTGAAAACGGTTATCGTCCCATGCCTAGGAGTAATATGCTAGGTGTAACCATTACAAAAAAATCTGTATTTTAAACCAAACACACTAGAGTTTAAAACCTAAGAAAGAAATCTAATGTTTTTTAACCATCTCTGAAAGTAGTTAACACGTATTTAGCATCATCTTAAAACATTTAATTAACACACGAAAACAGGGCCTAAATTTCTCATTCGCTTCTTTTCTGATGGTTTGTAGAACAGGAAAATAAATTCAAAACTCCAAACTCTGATATAATTTAGAATGGCTGAAATGTAAATGTTGTCTATCAAATATCTTCTATTAATGTGTGCTGTGTTTCTGAAGTGAAGGGAGATCACTTTTTACTTTTACTCCCCCTAAGCGCAGGTTTACTGTGACACACTTGAAGCTTTAGGATATGAACGACTGAAGCCTTGAAAATATCTGGATGTGAAAAGGTCTGAAAGAACATCACTGAAACCTTGAAAAGCAAATACTCTCCAAAAAAGAACACAATTTAAATAATTGGTCCATTTTGACTGCATGAAAACATACTGTTTGGTTAAAAAAAGTCAGAAAATGAATGTGCACAAAGTTTAAATATTAATGTCATTTTTTTTGTAAATATGAAACACTGCTACAGGAACTTGACAGTAGAAGTGTCAAAACAGACAACATCACAAGCTTGCATTAGTTCACACCTTATTTTGGTTGTCTTCTTTAAACACTTTATAAGTTTATAAGTAACTTTGCATCTTTACATGTCACCAACCAGTCATTAGTAGACCATCTATTTTCTGCAAATACTTTATTCTAATTTTCTCCCAACAGGGATTCTACAGATTATGGTCATCCGGTCCACCTTCCATCTGGCATTAAAGGGATAGTTCACCCAAAAACTAAAATTCTGTCAATTACTCACACTTTATTTCTCACAAACCTTTTTGAGTTTCTTTTTTCTGCTGAACACAAAATAGGTTGATGCACTTTCATCAACCTGATCACAAATGGACGACACTATACCAAAACATACAAATTGCTACACTGTAAATCCTGATAAGTTAACTCAAACTGTTTGAGGAAACTGATTGGGACAAACCATTTTAGTTTTGAAGTCAAATGGTTTGATATATATGAAGTCATATACACGTATTATGCGTTTTGATATTGTCAAACATTTAAAATGTTAGTAATATAAACATTTTAAGTTCAGTTAATAGAACAAATTAAGCCCAAACAATCATATAGCTACTCAAATGGTTTGGTATTGTTTCTAGCATTAGAGTTAACACATAACTTTTCTGCTTAATATAATCAATTTAAAAGAGTTATAGTAACTCATAAACTCAGTCAAAGTAACATTGCAAAAAATCATACATTAATCTAACTAATTTCATTTAGTGATTTTCACGGTCAGGTTTTACAGTGTAGCAAAACTGTTGTCATTCACATCATTAGCTGTATATCAGTATAACACGAATTCCTTTACACAACAGTAAGCGCACTGGAAGGGTCTCAACCAAATCTGAACAAAGCATGCATGTTAACACCAGATAGTAACGGTAATGGATCTTGTATGACCACCTATGATCAGACACTGAAAAGAAATCAACACCTGAAAAATGAGAATTAGTTACTTGTCAACAACCGAATGTCTAAAATATATTTAGCTGTACAGCATAAACAAAGAGGTAAAGAAACATGCATTATGCAAGAGGGGCTATAGTCATGTACTGTGTGTTCAATGTCCCCTTCACGTGTGCAAACATGCAGTGTAAAAATAGCTTAAAACCAACATATCAGTCTGTACACTTAACAGCTCAAAACACTTGAAGTAAATATATTCACCATATAAAGCCAAGAGGCCATTACAAGGAGGCATACAGGGTAAGCCACATTTTCATTCACAAGTTCTTTCACATAACCACTCAGGAAAGCACAAAACTGAGTCACACCCAGGAATTCAACCCCTCGACCCCTCAAGATCCACACCCATTTAACCAAACCATCATGTTCACAGATGCTGAACACCAACATTAATGTTAGTTAGTGACCAATACTGATTAATTGTAGGTGTCCAATAACTGATGTGGAAACGATTTTTCATTGTTTATTTTAATTAATATATAATCAAACAGTAAAAACAATTTGACAATTTCCTGGAGACTCTAACAGTATTCAGGTACAGAAATTGAATAATAACAATGCAAAAGAATTCTAATTCTAAAAAAAAGTCAGTTGTTTTTGGGTTAAAATACTGAATAATGCAAGTCAAATAATTGGTAAAGTAATTCCTCTTGATCCCAGCTTGTGTATATAGCATATTTGTCCACTGAACTTTGATGTGACCAAACATGAAAGATTGCTGTTAATTTTATGTTAAAGGATAAAGGGGAGGACCTCTTGCCTTGCCTTAGAAAAGATAACCTATTTTTTGAAAAACAAAATTAATACATTTTGGTCTATTTGGGAAATATTCTATGACTTTTTGGAGAATATAGATGGTGACTCTTTTCTTGAACTGACAGACATCAGAAAGTATTCGCTTATTGGGTCCAAGCCGCTACTCATTTAAATTGAGAAAATATTTGTCCATGGCCACTTTAGTCCTATCACACATTAAAGTGAAATTTCTATAAAATCATAGTATATACAACAGTCTCTGGACTTGCTGCATCAAATAACAAAATGTTAGCAATTTATAAAAACTGTATCACTTTCTAGCTATCGGACATTAGGCATGGATATATATATATATATATATATATATATATATATATATATATATATATATATATACATTGCTATTGGGATTTTTCAAAGTATTACAACACTTTGTAAATGTTCATTATTACCATTTGATGAGTGTCACCATACAGTTTGATAGAGCGCTTAGACCCAGAAGCCACTTTGTGTGACATCACACTTAACAAGCGGATATAGATTAGACAAATATGTTATTGCTGTATTATTTAATATTAGTGTTGTTATTTATTTTTCTTTAAAGTGTATTACGTTGTTTTTAATCTATATTATTCTTGCTGTTTTTAAGTTTTTGTATTTTTTTTATTCAATTAAATGTTTTGCAAAACTGAAAAATTTAACTTTTGTCAATTTGTTTGCCAAAGTTGAAAATAAAGATTGTTGTCTTAAAAAAAAAACAATGCAATAAAATGCTTCTTTCTTTGCTTTGTCTCGTTTTTTTGTCAAAATATCTAAAAATTTCTTAGATTGAGTTGTTTTGTTTTCAACTTCAGAAAACAAAACTAAGAGTTTTTTCTTAAAACAGGCTAAATTATCTATCGCTTTGAAATGTAGATATTTTAAATACATTTTGTAAATATTTTTTTGGCACAAATAAATTCTATATAAATGCAGTAATTACATACAATTCTGTAGCTGTTGGTCAACTATAATCCATACTCAACATTGTATATCCTGCAATGTTGACTATTGCAAATGGGTACATTGCAACATTGATGCTGAGATGATATATTGTGCAGCCCTACAATATGCATTTCCTTTTTTACAAAAACTGCTAGTCATTTGAGTTAAAAGCGATCAGATATTTTAGCATGAATTTTGGTTCACTGTTTATAACTAAATTTGAAATTCTCTGAGCAAATGATTTACATAAATTTTACATTAAATCAGGGGTGCCCAAACTTTGTCGTATAAAGGTCCAAAAAACTAAATATCATTGAGAGCCATGGGCTGAAGGTAAATATACCAAACTCTATTACAATAAAGTTGGTAATTTCCTACTTTATTGGAAAACATTACCTTAAATCATATTAACTAATGCAGAACAATGTTTAAAATGATAACACATTGCAATAAAAACAAAAACAATCGCATTTATAATACAGTAGAGTTCAATGCTAAATACACTAGTCAAACATAAGCTGCCTTTGCTTTGATTTGTCCTCTATCCACTGTGTGCCAGTATGTACATTTAAACTAAATGTGATGAACTTACTTGAAACACTTAATTTCAGTTAGTTTTTAACGATAAAACAAACAAGGTATTTCAATGTATACCACGGTTTGGAAATGTCAAGGTTTTAAAACCATCAAAATTTTATGTTATACCGTTCCTAAGGTATGTAAGATTTTTTGTTTACTTTTTTTTTTTTTTTTTAGGACAACAGTATCTCCACCAAAAAAAGATCTCTAAAGATGTTTTAAATTGTAAAATAAGTTTTTAAAACTAATGAAGACAGCAGAAGTCAATCACTTAATTGAATTATTCAGCCTGACATGTTTACTGCTCGAAAATATTTTAAATATTACTCAAAATAAAAATATATTTTAAAAAAGTTTTTGTTTTTTTTACCCAGACATTTAAAAAGAATATATTTTAGAGCAGTAATCACAATACCGTGAAACCATGATATTTTTATCCAAGGTTATCATACCGTCAGAATCTTATACCGGCCCATGCCTACACTAAACCATCCCCAATCATTCTCCTTCTCTTCTCAGATGGGATGGTGGGCCAAATCAAAGGTCACCATGGGCCAAAGGCCCCTAGTTTGGGCTAGGCATGGGCCGGTATAAGATTCTGACGGTATGATAACCTTGGATAAAAATATCACGGTACAAGTTTTTTCCCCTTTTAACACAATTTATTTTATTTTGAGAAACATTTAAAATATTTTGGAACAGTAAAAAAGTCTAAAAAGACTAAATAATTAAAATAAATAATTGACTTCTGCAGTCTTCATTTGTTTCAAAAACACTGATTTCTTTACAATTTAAAATGGCATATTTGGATACCTTTTCTGCTGGAGATACTGTTGTCCTAAAAAAACTTGATAAAAACTTAATAAAACATGTTAAAAATTTTTAAAAAAAATTTAATCTTACACATACATAAGGAACGATATAGCAGAAAATTTAGGCAGTTTTAAAAACTTGACTTTTCCAAACCGCGGTATACCTTGAAAACAATTATCGTCCCATGCCTAGTTTGGGCATCTCTGCAATAAATAAACAAGTTATCATTTCGGTTGTTGATTTTTTTTTAACGCACATGCCGAGTATGTGATGGAAAAGTTACAATATCAGCATTATTCCTTCAGAACTCTTTCTAATATATAAATTTAGTGTTCTGGAAATACTTTTTGTATATTAGAAACAATCTATGTGAAAGATAAATCTGTCATATTGCCGTAAATGTCTTCTGTATGATCATTCTAACACATCCTTGCTGAATGAAGGAATAATTTAATTTGTTAGTTTTTCTCTTAGCTTTTAATTGCCAGTGTTTTTATTAAAAAATATGTGCTTATTGGTTTAAATAAATAAATATTAGGTCTACAACAATTAACACACAGAGTAGCCAACCTACAAAAATAAAGAAATACAGTAACCATATAAAACTAAAATCATAAACACAAGTCACAGCTCGCGTTTTTGCAAACAAGGGGGTTAATAATTGGATAAACAAACAGCTTTGCATGTCAATCCTTTCAGGTGTTGCTGCTTGCTTCTGTGTTACCTTAGAAGACCTGGCATTATATTCTACACGATTATCCACAGTTAAAACCCTGATAACAACCAATAGTTAAAGTGAAAGCATGGAGTGATGTGACTCGCATGCAAATAATATCCATAGATCCGTGTTGGAGGCGGAACCACGAGCCCATCCCTTCATAATTCAACATGATTTACAAGCTAACCAACAATTGAAACACTTCAATCGGATAAAAATCAAGCCGTGTTTGCATTCAGCTGGCAAAACAACACAGTCGCATAATGTTTAAAACAGAAGATCTACTTTCACTGGCGGTTTCAAGTCACTGTGACAAACCGGTCAGTTAACCGGTTAAATCCACGAGCGTGTCTCGTAAACCATTGAAATTGTTATATAAACTGTAATGGCTAAACCACGTATCAACTCATCACTCAAAATCTGTGGGGAAATATACTGTTTCTCTTTAAAGGTGGCAATAAGATGCCGTCGTCCTTTGCAGAGAGACAGTCACACCGGTAGACCTCATGCTGTCACGATAGCACGGTTTGGCTAACCGACACGCTAAACTCCTACTCATTGTGGAGAATATTGTGAATATATGCGGCCTCACCTTGTATTTATCAAAACCTGAGAGTTGCTCCTGCGTGACATAGTGGTAGAGAGCCATGATGACCGCAGCACGGCTCTGAGGAGACCCGAAATCCAGCACCCGTGTCTCGGCTCGGATCTCGGCGTTCGCAGTGGTGCGCGTGAGCGGTGGCAGTGCAGTGGTGGCGTGACGCAGAAACTCCGCCCACAAGCAGACGCGCTGTTTCATAATAAAAGCCGGGCGTGGAATTTGCTGTACCATTTAAAGGTTTTATTTATTATTATTATTAAATATAATTTTTATTTATTATTAGTTTTGTTTTTAGTTGTCTTATTTTAAGGTTTTACTTTATTTTGATGTGTAAAACAAACATGACACACTCGTTTCGATTTCTTTTGATATCTAGCTTCTTTATATATTATTTACGATTATTATTAATTTTGGTATTTAAAAATTCAAAATGTATTTTTAAATTTAGATTTTTAAAAACATATTGTTTCCTGTAATTTTTTTCTTTCCACTGACTTCTAGCACACCAAACTGAAACAACTGCAAATATTGCACTGTACATGTATTATTGCCAAAGTTATGATTCTTGGGTAGGCTGACTGTTGGAAGGTATTTTATGTACAGCTATGTAGTTTACATTAAATATTTTTAATAGCCTACATTTTTATTAGATAAATAAATACACTGTATTTATATGAATTTGTGGGATTAAGAAAAATAGCTCTTATAAAACACGCACTCTTTATAATATTTTACACAGTATAAACACAGGGTCTTCATACTATTAACTAGATTTCCCTTTGAACGACAACGACTTGGAATTTGGAGGTCAATGACATCTGAAAGATTGAAACTTCCTGCACCACACTATCTAACCACTAGGGGTCACTAAATATAAAAGAATCAAAAAATTAATTGCCTATTAACTTGATAGAAAGGTTACATCTGACATGCTCATAATAACGTAGCCTACCATAGCTTAGGTGGAATTCTCATAAGACATTCCGGTATATATCCCATATTTAATAAAATGTATCAACTTATCAAACTTACCAAGTAAAACTCTCATCGTTCATCTTTGAAATGTTCCTGTGCTGTGTGTACTTCATGTGGAGGAGTGTTGTGAATTTCAGTTTTCTGAAAGTTTCTCTGTTTTGTTGCATGGACTAAAAAGTAATCAAAATCACCATATTCAAAACAGCATTTTCCATAGATAGATGGCTAGATTTCCAAGATTGTTTTGGGGGCTTTTTGGGACTACAAATTAAAATCCAAAGCCAGAAACATTGTTATTAGATATGTCTTCAAATCAAATCAATAAAACTATAACATAATCACATAAATCGGTATTTATTAACGTGATAAAAAAAGTTTTACATTTCATAGTTACAACTGAGAAAAAAAATTAGCTTGGACCCCACAATTATTGGCCAGCCGCCGCTCTTAAACACAGACCATGAGAAACTGTTCACATTTATAAGGCATCTAACAACAAATTAATTTCCTACACGCATTCTATAATGCATAACATATTATAAAACAATGAATAAAATCAGATCATTGAACAAAGTCAAGGTCATCAAGGGTCTTAAAAGTAAAAACTTGCGTAAAATGTGTTGTGAAAACATCTGCAACTGGAAATCCTTGCATAATACCAACATTATTCATTCTGTATTAGCTCTGTTATCACTTTTAAACAACAATAATGCTAATAATAACTAATGCTTGACACATTCCTTAAAGGAACTATCCACTTTTTTTGGAAATTCTCTCATTTTACAACTCCCCTAGTGTTAAACAGTTGAGTTTTACCATTTCTCAATTAATTTAGCAGATCTCCATGGTATGGCAGCAAAGTTCCTTGATTATTACACCAAAATGGGTGTATAGTTCCTAGCCATGTCTTCCTAGAAAATAGCAAAAAATTTTTTTGTCTATCTTAGAAGATGTTACTACAGAAAAGTCAAGCTTTAAATAGGAAAATGATCAAAACTCTCGTTTTGTTTTTGAGCAAGATGCTAATGGTCTAATCCGATTCAATGATGTATGCTAAGCTAAGCTAAAAGTGTCCCCGCCTGACCAGGAGATCGGCTGATTGGTCTAAAAAAATGTTAAAGCTCAAATGTCCAATTCTAGAAGAGTTGTAAAATGAGTCTATTTACAAAAAAGTTTGTGTAACCCCAGTCCGAGGAGGCAGATTTTCTAATTGCTGATTTAGAGGGAAATTATGTGGAATGGATTTTAACATGGAAAATCAAATATAAATGAGTAATCAAGTAAGCGGGGCAGCATGATGAAAAAGTGGGTAGCACAATCGCCTCACAGCAAGCAGGTTGATGGTTAGAGCCCCGGCAGGGTCAGTTGACATTTCTGTGTGTAGTTTGCATGTTCTCCCCATGTTCAAGTGGGTTTCCTTCGGGTGCTCCGGTTTCCCCCACAGTTCAAAGACTTGCGCTATAGGTGAATTGAATAAGCTAAATTGGCCGTAGTGTATTTGTGTGAGTGTGAGGGTGTATGGGTGTTTCCCGGTGTTGGGTTGAGGCTGGAAGGGCATCCGCTGCATAAAACATATGCTGGATAAGTTGGTGGTTCATTCTGCTGTGGCGACCCCTGATTAATAAAGGGACTAAGCCGAAAAGAAAATGAATGAATGAAGTAAGCCAATATATATCAGTGTATCAAAAGGGGCAGGTGATATTTAGAAATATGTGAATGATCCATCCAGGCCTGCTGATCGCTGAAGCTTCCTGATGACTCCCATCCTATTAGACAAGTGGATCACTTTTACCTCGGGATTGGGGGTGTTCGTGTGGACGGGACTTGTTTTGACTGAATCGAGCATTTTTTTGTGAGGGTCGAGCAAAGCAGGATGTCAGAGAGCGTGAGCTGCAATCACAGGCTCCTTCCTGACAAAGACAGAAGAATGAGGTTATGCGCTCAGCTCAGATTTATGACAAATAAAATCACATTCAGACAAAAGCCTCATTCACACAAACTGACTTTTTTTCTGGAAAAATTACCGGTTATTTTCCATAAAGAGATCATGTTTGAACATGCTATTTTAAAAAATATGGGTAAATAAATTCATTATTATTTTAATTATAATTTTTCCCATCTGTATCCAGCTATTCTGATGTCATGCTCTAATGTATTTAATGTACCTAATTTGGTATTTATGTATGTATTTATTTATTGTTTTATTAACGGAGTTAATGAATGGGAGGTTAGGGGATGGAATAAACAATGGACAATACATTACTGTTCACCTCTCAATATTTAATTTGTATTGTCATCCAAAAGACCAGTAAAAAGATTGAAAATAAAAATACGGGTAAATTAAATTTAGCAATTTTACAGATATTTACTAGTATTACTCTGTGAAATGGGCTACGGTCTCTGAAAAATGCCTCCATCGTAGTTTCATCTTAACAAGTACTGATCAAGAGTCAATTCAATCTAATTTTATGCAGTGACAATTACAGCAAATGGCACAAATGCAATTAGTATGAGCATCGTGGTGCAACTCATTGTTATTCTGTTTAAAATGAATATTTCTTAATATTCATTTAAATATCCCAAAACATTTAAATATTCAAATCAAAACGAAATTGCTAAATATAAACAAGGTTAAAAGGAAACAAAATAATCATTTATCTCTACACTGTAAAACCCAAAAAGTTAAGGTAACTCAAACCGTTTGGGGAAATCGATAGCAACAAACGATTTAACTTCAAAAACTAATCCTAATGAGTACTGTGGACTTAATCAATTTGAGCACAGTAAACTCAATAAATGAGGAGAACTCAAACCAACGGAGTACTGTAAAACCCAATAAATTAAGGCAACTCAAATGGTTTGTAGGAAACAGTTTGAGTTAAAAAAAAAAAACTAATCTACATGAGAACTTGTACATGTACTGTGAACTTACTTCATTTACAGTAAGTTGAAGTAATGAGGTATTTAATTAACTTATTATCTGAGTTCAAAACTCTTTTCAAATGAGTAGAATTAACTTTCAGTCAATTTTGAGTTAACTACACTCATTTCATTTAATAAAGTTGACTGTTGGGTTTTATAGTGTAGTGTTTTATATATTTTATAATATAGATTTTTAGTATTACTGTAATTTCTTTATTGCTTTGGCTACTTTGTGTGTTTGTTTTTGTCTGGTTGTAGACCTAATATTTATGTATTTAAATCAATATTCACACATTGCTAGTGTATTGATTAATTATATTTTTCACAGTAGAAACGGGGTCTTTTTAAACAACTATATAGGCATTTTAAAATTGGGGTCACTCACTTGAGCACTGAAAACCTTGAGGTTGCCGAAGGCAAAAATGGCAAGTGAATGGTGCAAACATTAGCTTTCTGTACATTCACTACTGTTCATATTGTGTTGGGTTAGACCCTATTTTTGAGTACTCAAAAACTTACTTCCCTCAAAAACCTTCCTAGAACTAGAACTCCTGCAGTGTGAACATGCCTATAGGTGGATATTTCTATCCATAATCACACAGGAACAATGAAAAACTGTGTATTTGTTTTCAGAACATGATAGTTGCACATTTCAATTTATGCTTTCTCAGTATGGAGCCCTGGGGTCCGTTCTTTGTATGTGGATTACTCAATTAGATAGATTTGGATGTTGACGATTTGACACGATCCAGGACCGTTTCGTTCTTCAAAACTGATCCGAGAGTTGTTGTCATAGCAACAGTTCTGGTAGCTCAAACCTGCTAGTTTGAAATATATAGTTAAAAAATAAATATTTTAATAAAACTTATGCAATCTGCACTCCAAAATAAAAGTACAAAGACTGCCACCTGGTGGTTTAAAGAGAAAATTTATTGATATGAACTTTCGAGATACAAACGCGTACATGCAAAATATTCGACTTTTTTTGAAAAAAGGATAGGCCTAATAATTTATGTAGTCATGCACGTGTTTTGACCACCAATATGCCGGTGATTGACACCTTTACTGATATCAAAATGCTTTTTTGATGCAAAATTAATTTATAATGTTATTACTTATGCCGATTAAAAAAAAACTTGAGTAGGCCTAGGCTACTATAATAAAGAAAATCTTCTCTAAATGTAGAACTAAATACATTGATATACATTGAAATACATGATGAATACTCCTGACACATGAAAGTGTAAAGCCTGCAGCTCACAACAAAGGTGTAAAGTTATTGCGTACCATATTTAACAAACCGTTTACTGCTAACTTTATGTAATTTTGCTTACATGGATAATTGAATATTAATCAGATGATTTTATTATGCTGCTGTGCCGTCAGCCAATCGTTGCATTGCTGATCATGATTTCGAGGATCGATAGATCAGTCCTTTACAACACATGCCGCGATCTCAGATCAGTTCATCCAGACATTTTAATCTGATTCGCGAACTTGTTTGAAGAACCAAATTAGCCAGAGATCAGTTATCAAGATTAAAAGATCCAGGATCTGCCAAATCATCTTAGATCATTTAAGCGAGGTACGAAGAATGGACCCAAGATATATCATTCCCACAGCATCAAACCTATCATCATGTGTTTAAATGCGCTGATCTTTACTAACCTCCAAGCCCTTGTTCCTGCTGATTGAACCCTTGTCAGTTTGCCGTTGAGTTTGGGTCTGGCTCTGACATACAGTGTCTTCTTTTTGGTTTTGCTTCATAAACCTGCGGTTCACGATTTTGGTGATGCTGTCATTTCGGACCACCGTCACTGATGGTATTCGAGACGGTGGGTGTTCAGATTTCTTTGAACCCGCCGCCAGACTAATATGATCCCTTCGAGCCACTGGCGCTTTCTCCATCTCCGGGTTGGTCTTCTCTCCTCGACCGCATACATTGCGCAGGAACTCGTGAACCAGGCCGTACTTGTGCACTCCAACATTTTTTCGGCCCCCAGGTTTATCGCTGGTCTGCATTGACACGGAGTTGGGCCTGCTGGATGGTGAAGCCCACAATCCACGCTCCTTCGCTCCATAATCCGTCCTGGAAGAAGAACTTAGAGATGAGGAGGATAAAGATGATGTGGTGAAAGAGGAAGACGACGAGACCAAAGTAGACGAGGAAGACTTCAGAGATGAAGCAGAGTGTCTGCGTTGTATTTTCGGCGAGGTGTTATGAGGTTGAAACCGTTCTGAAACTCTTTCCAATGGTGCTGACGTTTGCTGGGTTCTTGCGGAAACAAACGAAGTGACACGGGGTGACCAGTGCTTTGCGGCGTAAAGATTTCGAGGTCCGTCGGTCTGTAGCCCGATTGTGGTCACCTGCGGTCGGGATTGAGTTTGAGTTCCTGTACTCACAACACTCACCACTTTGCTCCCAAAATCCTTGGCTCTTTTCCTCTCCAGAGAGCTGGGTTGGAGGACGCTGGCAGTAATTTCCTTCATGTCATCACTCAGGTTGGCCGAGACGTCCATGCTATTGAAGGCTAACCGCGATGGAGACCCAATACTGGAGGTCCGCAGACCAGAAGAGGACTCAGAATCTCTCTCCATCAAACTTTGGCAGTCAAACGACAGGCTACGCAGCCAGCTTTCATACGCAGATACCCAATCTTGTTTTTCAAGGCCAGAGGGAGCGGCAGTGAAATGTGGTTGCTGGCTCTCGTCGTGCTCTTCCTCTTCTCTCGGTATCAGAGAGCTCATTTGGATTCTCTTTGCCGATGGTGGGCTGTAATAGATACGGATGCTGGTTCTCTCTGGAGCTGTGTGGCTTCTTGGAGTCAGCTCGTGGTTTAGGTTCAGTCCTGGGAAACTGGGAGGCATGATAGGACAATCCCAAGTCTTGCAGGCATCCTCTCGGTCCAGAAGGGCAGCTTCATGACTGAGGTACTTCCAGTTCTTGTTGGGTTTTGTCATGGTAGTTTTGAGAACCATCCTGGTGGGAAAGCAAACTCTTGAGTAATTAGCATCAAGAAAACTGAGAATGGAATGTATGGCAAATGCAGGCTTACCTCTGCATATTTCCATCTTTTTGCATCATCTTGTGTCTAGTGGGCTGAAAGTGGGAAGAAACAGTATTATTTGTGTATTCATGATGAATTAATTAGTGTAATCTTTCATTCATTCATTTTCCTTTAGCTTAGTCCCTTATTTATCAGGGGTTGCCACAGCGGAATGAACCACCAACTATTCCCTCATATGCTTTAGGCAGCGAATGCACTTCCAGCCGCAACTCAGTACTGGGCAATACCCATACGCTCTCATATTCACACACGCACACATACACACACTATGGCCAATTTAGTTCATCCAATTCATTATGTCTTTGGACTGTGGGGGAAACAGTAGCACCCAGAGGAGACTCACATGAACACGGAGAGAACATACAAACTCCACACAGAAATACCAGGCAGAAATGACCCAGCTGGGACCAGTGACCTTCTTGCTGTGAGGTGACAGTGCTAACCACTGAGCCACCATGATGCTAGTCAGTGTAATTTTACATTAAAGTCAGAGTGAGTCGGAAGCTGTTAATAGTTTTTTCAGTATATTGATGAACTTCACACTGTACTTGGCACTTCGATGTACTTCGAACTGAAATGGAATATTGAGTTCTCTCATTGCAAACTAATAGTAAATAATAGTAAATAAACTAATAGTAAAAAAAGGGGTGTGGTTTAGGATATTGATATACAGTTGCTGTGGAAGCCCTCAAATAGACATCAACAGAAAAGGCCCACCAGTTGAGACATGGAAGCAAATCGTTAGACTTTGAATAAAAATCTTTGTTTTGCACAGATTAAGAATATTTTTTATTATTTATCAAGATTAATAATTATTAAGGGGCGACACGGTGGTTCAGTGGTTAGCACTGTCACTTCACAGCAAGAAGATCACTGGTTCAAGTCACGGCTGGGCCAGAAGGTGTTTCTGTGTGGAGTTTGTGTGTTCACCTCATGTTTGATTGGACTGGGGAAAACTGGAGCACCCAGACGTAACCCAAAGACATGCTCTATAGGTGAATTGGATTAACTAAATTGGACTTAGTGTACGAGTGTGTGTGAATGTGTGTGTCTGGGTGTTTCCCAGTACTGGGTTGCAGCTGTAAGGGCATCTGCTGTGTAAAACATATTCTAGAATAGTCCAGAATCCAGGAAGATCATTCCGCTATGGCAACCACTGAAATAGAGACTGAGCGGATGGAAAATTAATGAATCACTGAATAATTATTAAGAATAATTTTCTGAGCTAGCAGAATAAACATTTTGTACACAACATAATATGCAATCAAATAACTTAACACATTTATCATATATGGTATCTTCAGATTCTTTCCCTTAATTGGAAATGAGTAAATGACAAATAAATGACTGATGACAAAATACATTTATTAATAATTTACAGTACAATTATGATAGTTTTATTTGCTGGAAGGTAATAAATTTGTTAAAGTGAAAATAAAAGATTTTTATTTGTTGAAATTCATCCATTCATTTTCTTTTCGGCTTAGTTCTTTTATTAATCTGGGGTCGCCACAGCAGAATGAACTGCTAACTTATCCAGCATATGTTTTACACAGCGGATGCCCTTCCAACCACAACCCAACACTGGGAAACATCCACACACACCGGACAATTTAGCTAATTCAATTCACCTATACTGCATGTCTTTGGACTTGTGGGGAAAACCGGAGCACCCGGAGGAAACCCACGCGAACACGGGGAGAACATGCAAACTCCACACAGAAATGCCAACTGACCCAGCAGAGGCTCGAACCAGCGACCTTCTTGCTGTGAGGCGACAGCGATATCCACTGCGCCACCACGTCGCCTAATTGTTGAAATTGTAAATCAAATTAATTTTCCATTGCTTCAGCTTAATATCTATTTCAGAGGGTGTAAATCATATTGATAAGGTAACTAAATGTAAATTAATTTAAATTAGCATTTCTTTACATTCTATTAATCAAAGAACTCTAAACAAAAAAGAGATCGCATTAGTCAGAAAAAAAAATGAAGCAGGACATTCGTTGTTACATTTTTCAATTTAGTTTCTTAAAAAAAAAAAAAATAAATAAATAAATAAATAAATATATATATATATATATATATATATATATATATATATATATATATATATATATATATATATATATATATATATATATATATATATATATATATATATATATTTAAAATAAAAGGTGTACAACTATTACTAAATGATGATAAATGACTAAATTCCGATTCTAAATGAACCCTGATATATACACAAATTCAAATTTATAAACAGAATTTTTTCATAAGCAATCAATAAAGGCCTTCAGCAGCAAAATAGCTAAGCGCTACAGTATAATTTAGACATGGGAAATTCTTCTTTTATTACTAGGAGCTAAGCTTTTTAATATAGACAGTAATCACCGTCTTATGTAGAGAAAGTGTGTCAGAGAGACAGTTAGGGATTACAGGGAAAAAAAAACAGCAAGAAAACCCTTGGATCAAGAAAAACATATTGAAAACATTCCTCAGCACTCCAATCCAGGCTTTACTTAACCCCGGCAAAGAATTGTCACTGTCTGCATTGCACTTTTATTCTTAGCCTCTATGATAATGAACAGGATATATTGTGATCAAACGGAAGAACAAAAACTGCTCACAGGGAGAAGTAAAACAATATAAAATCATATCATCTAAATATAGGACATAATATCTAAAATAATTCATTTGTTCTTCTGAATACTGCTTCCTCAGTTCTCTCACTCCCCCATTTACTGTAAAGGAAAGTAAACTCCTTATTTGAACTTCAGCTGAGCCCTGATAAGTCTCTCTGTGGTCACTGTGGTTTGGCTAAGCCCTTTTCAGAGTCAGAAGTTGTGATTGAAGCTGATGTCTGCACTCCGCCTGCTGTCCTACAGTCCCAAAAGGGGATTAGCCTAAATTCTGTTGCCATGTGGGCCGTTCACACAAACTCACTCACGGGACGGTCCCAAATCTCTAACCTTGGAGAGTGTTATGTATTATAATGCATATGTTTAAGTGGAATTAGATCCATAAATAGGAGAATTAGGGTTTTATTAGCAGTTATCAAATATTTTCATACTGATAGTTCAGACCTCGGGTAGCAAAGAGCATATAATGCTCAAAAGTTACAAAGAAATTATTATTATTATTTGTTGCTGCTTGAGATATATATATCTCAAGCAGCAACAAATAATATTAATAATTTCTTTGTAACTTTTGAGCATTATCTTCTTCTATCTTGGAAGAATAGAAAAAAAAAATTATTCTGCCACTTAACAGTTGAATGCATATTCATTGATGTAAAAGGTTGAATTTCTTTCACTTTTTTTAGATTTATTTATTAGTTTAGGTCACGAATGCCATGAAAGAACTACAACTGGATAACAGTAAATATTAATATTAATAGGATTAGCATTACGGTATTATTTTGTAAGGTTTATTAAGGCATAGATATCATGAATTAATAATGAACAATAATTTTACATAATTTTTTTAATCTGGAAATCATCAACTCAGTATGCTGCTCCTAACTCTAAATAGACCAATGTATATTTTTGCCAAATCATTTAAAAGTGGTCAGATTTTAACATATATCCTCACCACTAGGTGCTGCTGTACCAAAAGCATGCAGATCACCTGATTTGACTAATCAAAGTAAATGAATAAAAGTCTGCTTCATCTGCAAGTAATAGCACCATAAAGAAAATCTCGACCATGAATAAATCATTGTTGGCATAGTCGGAAAGTGATTTGGTTTCTAAAAACAGAAATGTTTAATGTCTGTCCTCTACCTGTGAGCCAAATTTCACAACAAAGTGCTCTATTGGCTGCCAATGGTGGAAGAAAGTAGAAAAATGACAATGATTACACCAAGTTAAAGTCTAGGGAAACTGAAATTTGTGGAATTTCTGCTGTGGAATGCAAATGGTCAGATTTTGATCAAATATATGAACAAAGTAATTTTGTTTTGTGGATTCTTGGTCACCTTAATACACAGACCCAGAAGAGACGTGATGGTGGGGGAAAAAAAGGTGGGAAATAAAATGGGTGGGAGAAAAAAATGGATGGGAGAGAAAAAAAACTGAGTGATAGGAAAATATATTTTTGAAAGTTTTTGCGTTCCCTCGCAAAGATGTTTTGCGTTCTCGCAAAGATGTTTTGTGAGGGAATGCAATGTTGCTGCAAAATGTTGTTCCACAAACACTTCCTGTTCACTTCATACATGACAACTCTCCCATTTTTGCTGGGATTTTCCGTATTTTACCATTCTATTCAGCTATCATCATATCATTAAGTATTTTCCCATATTTCTCATGTATTTTTAATCTTAATATTTTTAAAGCACGATGAATTCCGTAAGATAAACTGATCCCAGACCAGCTTCTGTATACGCCATTTAAAGAGGAGCTAAAGTGCTTTTGAGCTAAGGAGCTTTGGAATTCGGGTGTGTGTTTAAACAGACAAATACACTTAATAACATGTAAACATGTCTGTCCTGTGTGTTTTATTTTAAAAACAATTAATATTCTTATAAAATGAGCTTAAACAGTTAGGCTACTTATGCTTTCATTATGGATATGTGCATTCTTACAGTGACACTTCTGTTATCAAACAAAACAAGAGATTCATTTGCAGCTATTCACTTGTTATCACGCAGAGATATCACTTTAAATGGCATGAACAGAAGCTGATCTGGGATCAGTTTATCATATGGAGCGTGTGATTCAGAGGTTGCAGATGAAGGGCAATGATCGCTGCACAGGTTTAATGGAAAGTGAATGCAAACATTTTTATATTAATTTCAACGTGCTTCCAAATGTGCAACATGTGAACAAAAAATATGGGAGAAATATGAGAAAATACTTAATGATTGGTTGATGGCGAGATAAAATAGTAAAATACGGGAGAATCTCGGCAAAAACAGGAGGGTTGACATGCATGAAGTGAACAGGAAGTGTTTGTGGAACAACAGTTTTGCAATGCAAAACATCTTTGCGAGGGAAAGCAAAAACTTAAAAATATATTTTCCTATTACTTTTTTTTTCTCCCATCCATTTTTTTTCTTTCACAAATTTTTTTTCCCCATCACGTCCCTTCCGGGTATCCATACCTTAAGACTAACACTGTGCGCTAACAAAATAAACATTGTACTGTACATTTAATTTAAAGTCATTTAATAATATTAGCACCTAATTAATCATATAAAGAAGAATAAATGGTGAATAATTTATCTCTTTTTTAGTGAATTATCCTGTTTAACGTTAACTAATGTCAACAATCTGAAGTTTATATTTATCGTAAACTAAAAAAATAGTAAAATAGTAAAAATATTGTAAATAGTTTCAATAAGATCCAACCACAGTAACCAAAACACACCAAAACGTTTTGACCTTTGTACAAACCATGTTATAACATGTTACTGTACATGCATTATAAACACACTTTACAATAAGGTTTCATTAGTTAATGTATTTACTTACATGAACTAATTATGAACAATAAGTGTACAGCATTTATTAATCATAGTTAAACATTGACTAATGCATTACTAACATCAAAGTTCATGCTTGTTAACATTGCTGTTTAGTTAGTTAATGCACTGTGAGTTAACATGAACTAACAAACAACTGTATTACCATTAACAAACATGAACAAATACGGCATTAAATGTATTGTTCGTTGTTTGTTCACATTAGTAAATGCACTAACTAATATGAACTAATCCAACCTTACTGTAAAGTGTTACCTACAGCATGTGCCTTATTTGCATGTGTAATTTCTGACTATATTACACGCATTTGTGCTCTGACCTGCACTTCTCCATTGTGCTGAGCTGTCTTTGAGACGTCCAGCTCCAGTCTCCTGTGGTTGAGGTGCTCCAGCAGCTCCTGCCGCTCAGAGCTCCATCTGCTCTCTCGGACCTTCAGCTGTCTGGTCAGGTCTATCACTGCAGTGTAGGACTCCGCTAACAGCTGCTGGAGCTTCTCAACATGGTCCTTCTGCAAAGCTGTGTTCAGGTCTGATGGACACTTAACTCCTGCGTTCACAGATGGACCCTCCAGCTAGAGCCAAACATAAACAAATTAATGAATTTTCTGATTTTTCATTTCGTCTGTAAGCTCCCACAGGTAAAAAAAAAAAAAAATGAAGAGCTGATGACATGACAATCAGGCAGCGGATTTAATGATGCTCTCCAAAGGGAACTTTAAACAGATCTTCTGGATCTCACCCTGTTTATGAGGCTTTTCTGCTCTGCACACTCCACAGCCCAGGATGCTTTCGCTTTTGCAAATTGATGGACGACACATTGGGAGGCTCTGTGCTCCTCCCAAAGTTCAGAGAACAGATCCTGCAGTGCCGTCCTCAAGTCTGAGAGCAGGACACTGTTCATCTGAGAGAGAAAAATACACAGGATTGTATCTATACTGGGAAATAGGAACCAGACAAACTGGAAATGAGCAATATTATTTTCCAGTGCTAC
The DNA here is from genome assembly GCF_903798145.1 of Danio aesculapii. NCBI lineage: Eukaryota > Metazoa > Chordata > Actinopteri > Cypriniformes > Danionidae > Danio > Danio aesculapii. The sequence goes on from NC_079457.1 coordinate 17,233,024, forward strand.
CCATTTTCAGTAATGCTATAGTACAATAAGTCATGCAAGCACAATAACCAGTGTGAGAATTACACACTGATGATCGGAGCGGGCGGGGGGTTGGGGGATGGTGGTAGTAATTTGGTAATACATGCGTCAGTGAATCAAATTTATGAATGTATTTAAATTGCATCTTATTTATTAATAAAATGTATACGTTTTCAGTGTTTTGAGGGATATTTCGTGACTATTTTAGAGGTTACTGTAGGTCAAACTATACAAATGATGCGTCTAATTTTTCTTTTTCAAGGCTACATGCAGATATAAACACCAGTATTCACAAAACACGTTTCTTGTAAAATAGATGTCTGACTAGAATACTACATGTCTATCGGTGCTCTAGTTTCCGACTGTTGAATGATATTTTTCCTAGCACTGATTGGCGCAATATGCATTCACAATGATATAAACCGTTATGGGGGGGGGGGGGGGTATATTTATATTATACATTTTTAATTATTAATATTTAACACCCCCCACCCATACATCTTGATGTCCTTCAGGGGGAAATCAAACGTTAATTGGGTGGGTGGTCAATACTGGTGAATGTGTACTGGTGAATGGTCAATCCACCCCAAACCCCCCTGTAATTCGCATCCTGACAATAACTGTTAGTATCAAAACATCCTCCTTTTCCATACCTGACCGTTGCACTTCTCTTGCAGGTTGTACTTGCACTCTTTGTCCTTTAAGAGGTGAAGATCATTCTGACAATACACCTAAAATGAAAAGATATATTATATAACTGGGTGTTTATGAGTGAAATTAACACAATCTTAATAATTATTGTATTAAAAAACACAACAAACTATATTTCCACTAATCAAGTTAAAAAGAGTCAATAATTGCACATGCAGTGTGATATTGTTGGATTCCTGTATAACTGTTAAAGTTTTTATTAAATAGTTTGAATTATTTTCATGTTTTTGTTTCTTTTGTAGGTAATTTCAGTGCATAATTTCAGTTCATTTTGTTTTTGTTATGTATTAGTTCTTTTTAGTGAAAAATGAGTCAAATTTAAAGTAACAAAATATGTTTTCCTTATTGGTTTACCATACTAACTGCATATGCAATGTGTGGGAAAACAAAATTATAGAATAATAAAAATATTGAATATTTCATGGAATATTCAAGGAAACTGAAAATTATCCACAAAATGAATGTACACACTGTGTACTGGCTCAAATGATGCATAGAAAATTATTATAGATTTAGTTTGTTAGTAAAAATAACGTGTGTGAAATAATTGAGAACATTAAAATAAGGCTAGAATTAGGCACAGATTATCTCTGTATAATATTAGCTCAAATCTCTAAAATAAGCACTGTAATTTTGCATTAAATGGCAAAAATGTCATTTCTACCACTGATATGATACAGTATAATGAGACAGTGAACACGTAATGGGAACATGTGTACATACAGTGCTCAGTGTAATTGAGTACACCCCATTTTGATGGATAATGAATATTTTTATCCATCTCGGAGTGAATACAGGCAATATGATGCATTTAAACAAAACTTTTAAATTTATTTTGTATTAATTTATTAATTAATTTATTAATTAAATGTATTAAACAGATATATTTATTAAAATAATATTTAGTCACCAAAAATATTTAGAAATTGAAAGATAATACAATTAAATTCAAGCCAAATATTGCAAAAAAAAAAAAAATTACAACCTACAAAAATTCAACTAATTTGATTTATCCTCTTATTCATCTTGATTTTTCCTCTTTTTTATTTTGTATTTAATATTTTTCTGTAACAAATTTGAGTGTACACTAGTTTTTGGACCGTTATCGTACGTTATTTTGTTAGATAAGCTCCAGATTTGGCTTCAGTACTGACTAATCTAATGTATGTGCACAAATATAATATTGTATAGCTTCCTATTTAAAATATTAATTTAAAAGATAGATTTGTGAGGGGTGTTCTTCTATATGCTGAGCACTGTATCTATTGAACATTGCCCACTAACAAAGTAAATGAGTAAAAGTCTGTTTTACAACTGTTGTTTCAATTGCAAACATGAATAAAGACACATAACAGCAACGGAAACGCTGTAGTTAAGTTTACCTCAAACAGCTTCTTCCCATCTCCAATAGATCTCTCTCCTTGCTGCCACTGCTGGATGAACCACCTGAGCTGCAGGGTGAGCAGTATCAAGCTGTCCTCGCTGCACCCATGTACCCCATTTCCTTCACCATGACATTCTTGTCTCACTTGATTCTTTGCATCCTCTTTCACTGCCTTTAAATCTTCACCAACATTGAATACATTCTTATCTGTAACAGGCTCAGAGTTTTCTGAAGCGGAGTTCAACAGCACCTCTAACTTTTCAATAAGAGCACACAACTGAGCTCGTAACACCTCTAGTCCATTGGTCAAGGGACTGAACATGGGATCTAAAATCCATTGATGTGTCTTGCACTGAGGATCCTCTGATATTTTGCTTAGATATGGAGCACCAGGAGCTGTCTTATGGGTACATGTTGGAGACATGCCATTTTTTGCTGGTGCCATTAGGAACTGAATAGTTGATCTAACAAGCAACGCCTGGTCATGGATGGCAAGAAGACCTTCTAGATCCTTCACACCAAACGTGAATTCTGACTTACATTGACTTTCTCCATCTTCTTCTTTAATCTCCATTGAAAGCTCCTGTTCCCCACCGATCGGCCCTTCTCTGAGCATCTGGCTGATAGAGGAGGTCTCCACATGCTCATGCGTCTGGTTCTCCTGTGTATTATTGTGATTACTCACTGCATCTGCTTTCTCTTTACCATCCAGACCTCTAGACATCTCCTCTTGCTCTCCATTTTGGAGAGGCAATGCTAACCCTTCACCTGCACCCTTCATCACTTCATCTTCTTCCAAACTTGCTCCTCGTTCACGTAATTCACTCATCTCTGCCCGCAACCCACGGTTCTCCACCTCCAGCTCCACAATTCGACGACTTAGCAGCGTGGCTTCCTCTTCCACCAGTCGCAAGTGAACTTTGACCTCTGCTTCTCGAGTGTGGGTGGAGTTAGTGGCGCCTGCTGCGGCCTGGTTTTCATCCACTTCACCGTAAAGCAGACGGTATTTGGCCAGCTGCTCCCGCATCGTCTCGCTCTCCAGCGCCATCTTGGTTAGCTTCTTGCACATCAACGCAGACTCTTCTTTGGCAAAGTGGAGCTGGCATTTTAAATCAGCACTGTCATCCTGCGGAGGACACAGGTGTGTTTAGCTTAAAACCAAGACTTTTACTAAAACACAAGTGCATGTTTTGAGCCAGGGGCGCCGCTGGGGGAGGGGGGGGGGGGGGTGTGGAGTTAGGATGATTCTAAGGGCCCATACATTTAGGGGGCCCCCAGAAACATGATTAAGGGCCCGTGCAAACAACCCCCCCTCTACACTTTAATCCGCGATAAACAACCCCTTCTGTCTCTTGTCAGTTCAGTTTGTGAATTTGAACTGGAGATGCAAAATTACTGTTTGAATTTTAATTGTGAAATTAAAGGTAATTGTAAAATTTAAGTCTAATTAGGATTACGGTTTTCTTTCCTGTTGCTTTGGGACATTTCTCAGCGTCAGATCAAAATAAAATTTCCTGAACAACTTAAACTTAGTAGTCAACATTTCTAGTGGATCAAAACTTTTCATCAGAGTTGTCCTAAACATAATCGAAAAATAACCACTTCAGATGTTGACTACTGCATTCTCAAACTACTACACCCTATGGTCACACTTTATTTTGATGGTCCATTTGTTGAATTACGTTCCATTGCATCTACATGCCAACTAATTCTCATTAGATTATAAGTAGACTGTTAGATTGGAGTTAGGGTTGGGGTTAACGTAAGTTAACATGTATTTGCAAAGTTTCTTATAGTCAGTTAACCGTCTGATGAAGGAGCAGTATCAACAGATATTAAGTAGACAGTCTACTACTACTCAAATGGACCATCAAAACAAAGTATTACTGACCCTACAAGTGATGTAGTGCCTTGTCCACGTCATCCCGTCCAGGTTAAAGTGTTCCTCTTTTAATTTGATAATATGTGAAATGCTTTGGTTAATTCAATCAATAGATTAGGCCATGCACAGTGTAAATTATTAGCTCTCTGCTGAAATTTCCTAATCCTCAAAACATCTTCATTTTAGTCCAATGCAAAAATCAAGCGAAATAAATAATACATCTCTAAGAGACCTTTATGTGCACATACAGTGTGTCCTGAGTTGATAAAGGGGCATTAAGGGAGGATGTAATTAATGCATTAAATCAACCACTGCACCAAAATAGCTCAGAGTTGTGCCTCATGAACCTTCAACTGGCAAGCATACAATCAGGGTTAACAGCCAGGAAATTTAAAGGGATTAAGGACACTGTACGTGGTGGAAGTGCAGGACAAGCAAAACAGGAAGTAGAAGAAAATCCCAAGGATATAGAATTGCTTCCAATTAAATAAGGGTCACTACTGTGGATCGTTATCATGACCTTACAATGATTTTCAAACATTCATATATATTTTTGTAGTCATACTTACTGTAATTCTTCATATTAAAATGATTATAAATTTATTTATATTTATATATATATATATATATATGCTCCCTCTGAGCCAAATAATGAGAAAAAAACGAATCTCCTACCACAGCAATGCTGATGACACTCAGATCTACCAAGCCTTACTGCCTAACGACTACAGCCCCATTGACAGCCTCTGCCAATGCATTGATGAAATTAACAATTGTATGTGCCAAAACTTTCTTCAGTTAAACAAAGAGAAAACTGAAGTGATGGGAACAGAGATGAGGTTCTCAAGGTGAATGCGTACCTTGGCTCTAAGGGTCAAACAACAAAAAATAAGGTCAAGAATCTTGGTGTGACTCTGGAGTCAGATTCAATAGTCATGTCTAAGCAGTTAGTAAATCAGCATACTATCATCTCAAAAACATTGCAAGAATTAGATGCTTTGTTTCCAGTGATGACTTAGAGAAACTTGTTCATGCTTTTATCAGCAGCAAGGTGGATTACTGTAACGGCCTCCTCACTGGCCTTCCCAAAAAGACAGTCAGACAGTTGCAGCTCATCCAGAACGCTGCGGCCAGAATTCTGACCAGAACCAGGAAATCAGAGCACATCACGTCTGTCCTCAGGTCTTTACAGTGGCTCCCAGTTACATTCAGAAAAGATTTTAAAGTATTATTACTGGTCTATAAATCAATAAATGGCCTAGGACCTCAATACATTACAGATATGCTCACTGAATACAAACCTAACAGATCACTCAGATCTTTAGAATCATATAAACTAAAAATTCCAAGAGTTCAGTCAAAGCAGGGTGAATCGGCTTTCAGCTACTACGCCCCTCACTGCTGGAATCAGCTTCCAGAAATGATCAGATGTGCTCCAACATTAGGCACATTCAAATCAAGACTGAAAACATATCTGTTTATGCATCTGTTTATGCTTTTTTTTTTTTTTTTTACCATTTTTATTATTTGTTTTTAATTTCTCTTATTCTTGTTTCTTTTATTCCTGTTTATGTAAAGCACTTTGAATTGCCACTGTGTATGAAATGTGCTATATAAATAAACTTGCCTTGCCTAAAACTTGCCTTGCCTATATATATATATATATATATATATATATATATATATATATATATATAGGCAAGGCAAGTTTTAGGCAAGGCAAGTTTATTACACAAGTTTATACACAGATACAGCGGCGAAAATAAGTATTGAACACGTCACCATTTTTCTCAGAAAACATATTTCTAAAGGTGTCGTTGACTTGAAATTTTCCCCGGATGTTGGCAACAAACAAAGAAATCCAAATATGCAAAGAAAACAAAACTAATTAGTTTACAAATTAAGCTATGCTTAATAAAATGAAATGACGCAGGAAAAAAGTATTGAACACATGAAGGAGAGGGGTAGAAAGGCAGTGAAAACCCAGGCAGCAGCTGAAATCTCTCAGTAGTTATTCAGCAACCCTCTGCCCTTCCTCATTGTAAATTAATACTAGCTGCTTCAGTCCAACATCTACATTACCAGGATGATGAAAAACATTTCAGCAAGACAACGATGCACTCTCAAATGCTTTCAGAGAAAGAAAATCAACCTGTAGAATGGCCCAGCCAATCACCTGACTTGATTGCAATAGAAAAAACAAAATAAAGATCAGATTTGATAGACAAGACTCACAGAACCATCAAGATTTTTACACTCCGTTGAAGTCTGTGAGAAACTCACACATGAGCAATGCATGTGACTTTATTCTCTATATGAGATGCGTCTTTAAGCTGCTGTCATCAAAAAAAGGCCTCCACTGTTATTACACATATCTAATTTTTTTGTTTTTGTTTTGTTTTTATGTTTGTATGGTTTGGGTTTTACCAAAATCTGGTTCAATTCCATGTCAACAGCTCCTTTAGAAATATTATTCCAAGGAAAAAACATGACATGTTCAAAACTTATTTTGCCCGTTGCAAATACTGTGCACCATGTGTAGCGTACTGTATGTACAGTACCATATACATATGCATCTATACCACATACAATAATGTGTACATTTGTAATGTTGAAATCGATGTGCTTGATTGTTGTTTCTACAGCAAAACCAACACCAAATCAGTACTAAACCTTCACAAATCAGTCATTAACACTAATGAGATTTCCTCACCTGTGGAGAGAGCTTCTTTTCACTCTTGCTGGATGTTGATCTCAAACTTCTTCTCTTCAGAGAATTCTGTGAACGCACCAAATACATAAGTCTAAATACATTTCAAAAGCTTATGTATATGGCATATGAGACAATTTATGGACAACCTATGCATAATAAGCTGATTTCCTCCTAAGGGCATGAGTGTTCATTAGAGATATGCTCAGCATAGATGTTATTTTCCATCATACCACTGTCCAATGCATTCCAGTACCCAAATGAAATCAGTGACTAGGGCAAGTATGCACCCAATAAACACATTCAATCATGTTCATGTGTTCGTGATGGCAACTACTACACCAAACATCCACACAGCTCGAGATATTTCAAGAATGCTGGCTACAGTCAGTCTTTCAGCCTGCTGCTTTGTCGAACCCTTAAAAGTACAAAGCGCAGGGGAGGAGTATGCAGACTCCATATTGTCTTTAAAATGTTAAAAATAACCACACTCGTTCCATCCAAACCAAGAGTGAATGAACATAAATGATTACTGTTAAATGCCTTGCTGTTAAATCTACGGCTTGTAGCTTTTGAGATTGTAAATCAGCAGTTTATCTTGTGGTTAAAGACTGCAAGAGATTTTTGACTCTAATAAAAAGGATTGATTTGTAGCTCATCATGTTTCAGGTAGTGTTGGGCTCACACACGAGGCCTTGATAATCTGCTGAGGATCAGGAATGGCCAGCAGCTGTCTGAGCTGAGCTTCTGCGATCCACTTCTAAGCACTGAATCCTGGATTAAACCAAATGCGTGCCGATATTAAAGACCTACAGGTCTTCATTGCCAATTTTTTGGTAAAGATGTATTTATTGGGGAATATTGGCACAAGAGTGAAATTTGGAGGCCTCAGTTGTGAATTCAGTAACACTTCAGTAGGGACCAACTGTCGCTGCTAACTTATTAGCATGCCTATTATAAAGATATTAGCGGTTTATTAGTACTCACAGTATAAAAGCACATATTCTATGATATTTTATACAGTGCATCCGGAAAGTATTCATAGCGCTTCACTTATATTCCACATTTATTTATGTTACAGCCTTATTCCAAAATGGAATAAATTCATTTATTTCCTAAAAATTCTACACACAATACCCCATAATGACAATGTGTTGCAAATTTATTAAAAATAAAAAAACTGAAAAATAACATGTACATAAGTATTCACAGCCTTTGCTCAATACACCTTTGGCAGCAATTACAGCCTCAAGTCGTTTTGAATATGACGCCACAAGCTTGGCACACCTGTCTTTGGAATTTTTTGCCCATTCCTCTTTGCAGTACCTCTTAAGCTCTATCAGGTTGGATGGGAAGCGACGATGTACAGCCATTTTCAGATCTCTCCAGAGATGTTCAATAGGATTTAGATCTGGACTCTGGCTGGGCCACTCAAGGACATTCACCGAGTTGTTGTGAAGCCACTCCATTGATATTTTGGCAATGTACTTTGGGTCATTGTCCTGCTGGAAGATGAACCATCGCCCCAGTCTGAGGTCAAGAGCAGTCTGAAGCAGGTTTTCATTCAGGATGTCTCTGTACATTGATTCATTAATATTTCCATCTACCATGACTAGTCTTCCAGTTCCTGCTGCCGAAAAATATCCTCACAGCATGATGCTGCCACCACCATGCTTCACTGTATGGATGGTATTAGCCAGGTGATGATGCGGTGCCTGGTTTTCTCCAAACGTAACACCTGGCATTCACTCCAAAGAGTTCAAGTTTAGTCTCATCAGACCAGAGAATTAGTTTTTTTATGGTCTGAGAGTCCTTTTGGCAAATTCCAGTCGCAGAGTGGCTTCCGTCTAGCCATTCTACCATACAGGCCTGATTAATGGATTGGTGGCTGCATAGATGATTGTCCTTCTCTAAGGTTCTCGTCTCTCCACAGAAGAACGCTGAAGCTTAGAAAGAGTGACCATCGGGTTATTGATCACCTCCCTGACTAAGGCCCTTCTCCCCCGATCATTCAGCTTAGATGGCCAACCAGCTCAAGGAAGAGTCCTGGTGGTTCCAAACATCTTCCACTTACGGATAATGGAGGCAACTGTGCTCATTGGAATTTTTAGAGCAGCAGAAATTTTTCTGTAACCTTCCCCATCCTTGTGCCTCATGAAATTCCTGTCTTGGAGGTCCACAGACAATTCCTTTGTCTTCATGCTTAGTTTGTGCTTTGACATGCTCTGTCAACCCAGAGACCTTTTATAGACAGGTGTATGCCCTTTCAAGTCATGTCCAATCAACTGAATTTACCACAGGTGGACTCCAATTAAGCTGCTGAAACATCTCAAGAATGATCAGTGGAAACAGAATGTACCTGAGCTCAATTTAGAGCTTCACGACAAAGGCTCTGAATGCTTATGTACATGTGATTTTCAGGTTTTTTAAAATAAATTTGCAATAAATTTGTGAAATAAATTTTTATTGTGTGTAGAATTTTGATGAAATAAATTAATTTAATCCATTTTGGAATAAGGCTGTGGCATAAAAAAAAAGAGGAAAAAGTGAAGTGCTGTGAATACTTTCCGGATGCACTGTACATACCTTATCTCACCAAATACCTAAACATATCTACCTTAATAGCTATTGATTAGCAGCAAATTCGAAATTTAAAGGCAAACAGTAAAAGTCATACAGTAGTTAATGGTTTATTAATAGTGAGAATTTTACCTTAACCTAAAGTGTGACCACAAATTAATTTTCTTTGCATTATGCTGGTAAATTGTTGTCAGTCTCCAAATATGAAATCTTTGTTTTATATTAGTACAAGAAAGTGAAAGTGCACACATTCCTCCTATTATTTTTAGCATTTATGTTATAATTGCACATCATAAGACCAGCACTTAAGCATATGATGCCTGTTGGACAAGGATCTCCCCTTGAGATATAGTTATAAGTGGTTCTTTTCTCACTCTCCTTAACCTTGTCTTTCAGTTGGTCTGTTTTTTTTTTCTCTTTCGTTCTCTCTCTCTCTCTCTCCCCCCCCCCTCACCACATCCACAAGTGAGAAAGACAGCTGTGGTTTGAATTCAGACCCTTAGATCATTCTATGCCCAACCCTACTAGTCAGCTGTCGGTTACGCCCATTGCATTCGGTTGGGCTAAAGGTCAGACTCTAATCCTAACAGCATCAGGAAATGAAGGAGTCTTGGCAATAAACAAGCATTGCTGTAAAGTACATAATAACATACAAATCTACACTCTGCAAAATGCTGCTTCTTTTCAAGACAAATTTAGATAAAATATGGACAAATTGGATTAAAAATATTATTTGATTCAACAAGAGTTAGTTTTGTCCTTAAATCCAAATTTGGGTTACGCAACCAAGTATTGTTCAGAGTACACCATTTAAAGATTTTAAAGTAAGGGTGCTCTAAATTGATCGAATGCTCAGAAGAGAAGACATTTACAAAATTTACAAAAAAGTTACAAACGTTTTCTATGCATCAATTTCTACGCAAATTTTGAGCAGAGCAACACATTGTAAAAATATTGGTTGTGAATTGCATTATGAGACCTTGATCTTTGCTCTGTTGACTTTTGATGGTGAAAATTCAACACTACAGCTCAACAAAGTTACTTTTATTTAAAAGTTTGACATAATATAATGTATAGGAAATTTTTTTATATATAAATAATATAAAAGGAAAAATCCAAGCATAAGTCTAAAAGAAAAAAAAAAAAAAAAAAAAATCACAAATAACAGAAAACTGCAAATTCACAGATATTTTATAGTGCAGAAGTATAGGAAAAAGAAACAGAAGATGAAAAACTAAAAGAAAAAAAAGACGAAAAAAAAGACGAAAATAAAAAAGACGAAAAAAGGCGAAAAAGAAAAGAAAAAAAGACAAAAAAAGACAGAAAATAAAAAGACAGATAAAAAAAATAAGAAAAAAGAAATGGAAGAAAAAAGAAAAAGAAAAAAGAAATACAAGAAAAAAGAAATACAAGAAAAAAGAAATAGAAAAAAAGAAAAAGAAGAAAAGAAAGAAAAGAATTTCTTGTGCACTGGCAAATGTTGCTGGAATGTATTGCATCGAGAGAGATATTAATATTTGTTTTATTCTGTAAAGGTCTGATAATAAAAAAATGACAACAATTGGTCAGAATAACAAATGTTTTTTAAACTGCTGTAATTAAATATTTTTTCTCAGAAATTGTAATTTACTAAGGCATTTTAAAAATGTATACTTTTACTTTTCCTTGAGTATATTTTTAGTGCAGTCTCTGTACTTTTACTCCAATACTTTCCTTCAACCTGCAGTCACTACTTTATTTTTTCTTGTCTATGGGGATTAGAAAAATCAGACCTGCGATTCCTGTCCAATCAAATCACACACAGAAGGTAAAAATCACATCATAGTGAACTACCTCAAGACATGGACGATTTATAATTGCAGCAAACTGTTCGGAAGCAATAAAAGTGTCCAAGAAGATGTTCAAAATCTTTACATGCATTTACCAAGAGAATGTTTAGATGCATGTCACTGATGAGAAGATGACGAATGTTTACAGTATAATGACTGAAATGGCCTGAAACACCCAGCATGGACAGGAAGTCAGATTGACATTGTACCCAATGTAGTGGGGATGTTACATTTTGTTGGGAAATGAAAATCGGGTTGACATCAGCACTCAGCATCAGGCTGACATCAATGTCCAACCCCTACATCCCAATGTCTAATGAAGAAGTTACACAGCTTAACGTTGTGTGGACATAACCACTATGACGTCTATCAGACATTGGATTTTGGTTGCCATACCAAATTAATAAATGTCAGTACTTGACATCAATATGGTGTTGGTTTAAGATGTTGACTCGACGTTGGATTTTGGTTACTTTCTAACACAACCTAAAATCAACCAAATATCAACGTCAATTAATGTCATTAGCGGACATCAAAATAAGGCTGGCCTTAGACGCTGGCTAGACATTGAATTTTAGTCACGAGACATCACAACCTAAATCAAAACTATGTTAATGTCTTAAGACGTTGTGTGCCTGCTTTTTATTCATACTTTGAGTAATATTTAAAACAGATACTTTTTCTCTACTTGCACTACATTCTTAGGCAAGTACACTTTTACTTGAGTATGATTTTTCAGTACTCTTTCCACCACTGCTGAAGATCCAGATTATTCTACCAAACATTAATTTTTTTATTATTTTGGAGTTAAAACACAGGTTTTATGTTTTTTCAAAATTCAATATAAACATGTCTGAAATCATGGCTTTTTTAATGCATCAATAAAAAAATCGATTTTTAACTGCTCTCTTCATTTGTTTTCAATAACTATTTACATACTCTACATGTATGACAAATGTCTTGTGTGGTCATTTCACCTGTGATTTGTCCATCTCAGCCTGCAGAACCTGCTTCGCCACCTCTAGATCCTGAAGCCTCTCACGCAGTTCCTCATTTTCCCACTCCAACCGTGAATTTTTCTTTTGAACAGCTTCAAGTTCACCGTGTAGGCGAATAGACACACTTTTTGCAACCTGGGTAAACAGTATTAATAATATCCAGTCAGTTAAACACACTAAAAGGCATTTAAATCCAGAAAACATCCAGTAAACATTAAATATTAATTCAGTTTCCACATCTCGTCATTTAATTCTCTCGGGGAGCATTATAACACACTTTTGAAAGGAAATTAACATCTGAAACTTTGAGGAATGGGCAGCACGGTGGCTAAGTGGCTAGCATTGTCGCCTCACAGCAAGAAGGTCACTGGTTCGAGTCCCCGCTGGGCCAGTTGGCATTTCTGTGTGGAGTTTGCATGTTCTCCCCATGTTGGCATGGGTTTCCTCTGGGTGCTCTGGTTTCCCCCACAGTCCAAAGACATGCGCTATAGGTGAATCGGATTAACTAAATTGGCCGTAGTGTATGAGTGCGTGTGTGTGTGAATGTGAGAGCGTATGGGTGTTTCCTACGGGTTGTGGATTGAACGGCATCCGCTGCGTAAAATATATGCTGGAATAGTTGCCGGTTCACCTCGCTGTGGCGACCCCTGATAAATATGAGACCAAGCCAAAGAAAAATGAATGAATGAACTTTGAGGAACTATGCAATATGAGGATTACGTTTCAGATGTGGTTCTTGACATTGAGGATGCAAGGAACTTAATCCATTATGATAGATTTAATTTGAATCTTCTTTCCAACGATTGGTCCCCTTTGCTCCCCTCTCAAATGCTCAAGGGGTTGCAAACAATGCCAAGGGATAACTGTAAGAGCGCATGTGATTATACCATGGCGTTCAGTGCATGACTTTTCTTTTTAATAGAACAGGGCGATTATTATCAGCACTGAACTCCAAAACCAGCTTCACAAACTTCAGACTTCATTGTGGAAAATAAAGCGAATAGTTGAAAAGCGGACATTGAAAAAGATGATGTGGGATATCAGATTGCTGGACGCTCCTGTGGGGGTTGCTGAAGATTGAATACGATGGACACACTGGCCCAGTTTGTGAAAGCAGGGTATCTATTTCTCTCACATGCCTTTAAAATAGACTTGCCCACAACACACACCAGCAGCTGTGCTTGGACACCTCCCCTCCCGGATCCTGTGGCTGTAGTCCTTGACACATTTACTATATACATACAAATGCACACTCTTTCATTCAGCCTTGATTCTCGAGTAATGCTTGACATTGTGTTCTCGCCAGATTACAAGATTTTTTAACTTAAAGTGCTCCATTTATGGTTTTTCAGTACTTTGAAATAATGCCGTTTGTGAATGTAAAAGGTCTTAAGTCCAAAATAATGAAGTGAAAATTTAGAAATTTTAGAAAAGAAATTTATTAGTAAAAAATTCAGCTCAGTTAAAGTTAAGTTAAAGATTCACTTAACGTATTATGAAAAAAAATGTCAGTAAAGCCAATGTAATTTTGAGCAAAATTGTACCTAAATCTGTCACAATTTTGCATAATGCCAACCTATGATTTTCATTGGCTGCATGCAAGCAATGTCTACTTTAATGCTCAAATACTGTAGTTTGGCTGAGGCCTCAAAGAGTTCAGTTTGTATTGTTGACATAAGATACAAATCAAACCAACTAAAGATTAGGACTCTCCCTTTAAATTTAACAATAAAAGCAATAATGCGTTCACCGTTTGCATCATTGTGCTGAGAAAGCCTCTAGAACAAAAATTTACAAATGCTTTGATTTCCAACATGCACTTACTGCAAGTTGGACAGATCATATTTGATTGGACTATTTGGCTAATCAGAACAGAGTAGGTACCCAATAGTATCTGGATGCTGACTCGGATTTGCAAGCTGAGACATTTCAGACTTGCAATGTCAGACACAATGTCAACACAAGTTGTGTTGTGAAAAAATGTAGCGTGTTTTTGTTAAATGTTTGCGTTGTGAGAAAATGCAGAACGTTTTTTTTAAAAATGTGTTTGCATGGTGAGGATTTGCAGCATGTGTGCTGTCAAACTGATGAAGATCTTTTCTCAATTTAATGGTGTTTTTTGTAATTGCACATGTGTTAAATTGCAGCTTGTTAAGTTCTCTTGGCCACTGTAGATTAAAGAGATTGGATCCTTAGGTGAAAAGGTGATGCTACATCATACATTATAAGAAAATGAAAGTTTTTTTATTATTTATTTTGGTTTTATCTCCAAAACCAAATTAGAAACCTTGTATAATATAATAGTATAATAAGGCCACTTATATAATAAATATAATGATACTAATTCATTTCTATTGTAATATATTCATGTGAACTATCTTCTTAAATGAGAAAAAAGTGGAATCATTGCAAAAGGAATAGATTCAGTGGTTGTGTTTTCCTATTGGTCAATCTCATGTGGTCAACGGCCTTTGTGTCAGTAAACATGTTATCAAAAAAGACATGTTGCAAGTGATACAGGAAATTATTTAAATAAAGATTATGAGGGCAAGAAATAATGTTAAATCTATTACATTAGTAAGATATGAGAAGAATGGCAGCACTGTGGCGCAGTGGGTAGCACAATCAGCCAGAAGGTTGCTGGTTGGAGCCCCGGCTGAGTCAGTTGACGTTTCTGTGTGGAGTTTGCATGATCTCCCCGTGTTTGCATGGGTTTCCTCCGGGTGCTCTGATTTCCCCCACAAGTCCAAAAAACGTGGTATAGGTGAATTGGGTAAGCTAAATTGTCTGTATTGTATGGTTGTATGTGTATGTGTGTGAATGAGTGTGTACGGACATTTCCCATTGATGGGTTGCAGCTGGAAGGGTATCTACTGCGTAAAACATTTGCTGGATGAGTTAGTGGTTCGTTCCACTGTGGCAACCCCAGATTACTGTAATAAAGGGACTAAGCTGAAAAGAAAATGATTGAATGGATATACGAGAAGAATTGAAATCATTTTTGATTTCATGTTGACTTTAATTCGGTGCAAACGAAGGGCCTTGAGGAACCGTAAGAATTTGTTTTGCAAAGTCTGGGGACAGATTTTAAAAGAAAACAGCTATTTTATAAGGGTCTCCCTGCTGTGTAGATAGGTTTTTAATTTGTAACGTCTCTACAGAAAGCTCCGTCACTGATTGGCTGAGATGTTCAAACCAAAAAATGCTTCTGCTCTGAGTGGCCCGCCACAAACGGAGCAACTCCAATTGTCTGCCAAACAGACAACTGGGGCTTTTTCTCCTCATTTTACTATTTGGAAAACATCCAAAAGCAAAACCACTCACTACACATGTCGAACTATAAAACAAAATGATATTTCAGCTCTCACTAAGCTCTTCGTATCACGATTTAGGTCACACACACCACATTGGAAAGGTTACACAACACATCTGACTTCATGCTGATTCATAAAAACAAAGTTTTGACTCAGAGTGGTTTACTACTAAATTCAACATTTAATTGGCACAGAGCGTTGAGCAATTTCGATAAACATCCTGTGTCGATGAATACCATGGACTGAATCCAAAACCTAACAGTGGTTTTCCTGTACACACACACACCACTGTAACTTAATTGCATCCAAATCATGAGGGAAACATCTATTTAATTACGCCCTGAATGTCAGTCCTCATACAAGAACTTTCTCACACAGACGCTCAACAGGTTCTCACCCTAATATCGTGCTCAAGCGTCCTGACAAGCTCTCCGTCCACCTGTCCCGTCTGAGCTACACGCAGGCTGCGCCTCTCTGCTTTCCTGAGTCGGTACTGTAAGATGCGACAGACTTTGTTTGCCTGTTCCAGCTGCTGCCGGAGCTCCTGCAGCTGGTATACATCCTCCTCCATGTACAGGTCTCTCATCTCCAGCATTTCTGAGCGAAGCTCCTCCATCTCATCCTGAAAATGAAGCCAAAATTGATGTATGAAAGCTTAATGTGGCATTAGACATATCACGATAAATCGAATACCGGCATAATGAGCATGCGCAATATTGATTTCTTGGGACATTATTCCCAAAATCATCACAGCAGCAAATGCTTAAAGATTTAAAGGCGTGGTCCAGAATGTAATTTTGACTTGGTTGTGTTTATAAGACACAAGGCAATGTGTGCTCATGCTTTATTTGAAAAAAAAAATCCTGTTATTTTTTCATATTTCTTACTTTGATTATATACAGCTACTCAGCTAACATAAAACAACTGTAATTTTTCCTAGTTCCTCTGTAAGGCCCGCCCACAAGAGGCTCTGATTGGTCAGCTAACAATGTGCTCTACGTCACCAGTAAAGTATCACACCTGCTGAGAAAATAGTGTCAGAGTAGCTGATAGCAGTATCTACTTGAGCCTTAATCAGACAGAAAATTAAAATGATGAACTTCATGCCTGCTGTCTAAAATAAAATCTGACAAGTGTCTGTAATGAGTGAAAATAGGGTGTGGCTTCTTTAAGAGAGAGAATCGCCATTTTATGTGTGTGTGTGTGTGTGTGAGAACAGTCTGTAGATGCATGTAACATGAGAACTGCATGTGTTTGGGACCGATGTTTATTTTTATTTTTCTATAATGTTTAAGTTATTTTTCTGTATCATACAGTGACGCTGTTGACAGGAGAATAAAGCACAAAATGTGGGATGTGACCTGTGTGAGCTTTGGCTGATTTTTCTGCTGCAACACTAGTTAGGCGAGCTCTCCTGTTTTTTTTTTTTACCTAACTCAATACGCTACATGTATTTCGCGTATATCCGGAATAAGCATGTGTACGTAATATGAAACGTTCACATATCTTTTGAGAGTTCATTATCTGAGATGTAGAATGCACAGAAAGCAGCCGCATAGAGAGACACTGCAGCGCTAGCGAAGATTGTGGGTGCTGACAGCAGTTTGATGGATAATATTAATTTGTAGCTAAATTGTTAAGGTTGCCAAACAGCATTTCCCACTGTTTACATCCTTGTTTAAGTCCTCGCTACAACATACCGTTAACGCTAGACACTGTGCATGTCATAGATCACTTAAATTAAAAATACTTACAGGCTTTGGCTCACAGCTTCGTTATTATGGTTGGAGCTGTTCCTTCTTTGAGGAGTTTTTAGCTGAATCAGATTCTGTCCTTTGTCAAATGCTAGCTGTATTTTTTTATATTTCTCTGGAACATAATTAAAATTTAAATTGTAAGCACTTATCTCTTTGTGTCATGTCCTTTGGAAGCCCAAATACAGAAACAGAGGAAGCTCGGTGGCAATAGCAACGTTTGGCCGGCATTTTAGCTTCCTCTGCTATAACATTACATCGCCTCTGGCCACGCCCCTTCGCTGCGCAGGGTGTGTGCATGTGGTAAATGCAAGTAACTAGGAGCCCTTGTGATCTCACTAGCCCAGATGTATTTTCTGTAGTCGCTAAACTTTGTTCACTTTAGGTTTTGCTAAGCTAACTCTGTAAATGCCAATGTCTCCCTTTGCATTGAACTTTGAGCGCATTACATTCAGAGATGTTGTTTGTTCACACAGCAAGATTACTAAAGTTTAAAATATGATATCATAGTGGACCACACCTTTAATAGGAGATTTATTTTCAGACATCAACATTTTCACATATAAATCTGTCATGATATGACATTAAAAACCATGCGATTTATTGGCTTTTTGTTCATTAACTCAGTAGGTTCCATTTAAAATCAGTAATTTAACAGAAGTCATTAAAACAACTTCACCTAAGATCAATAATTGCTTTTGTAGTTGTTATTTTCTTAGTTATTGCCTAATGATGCATTAAAATCTAAAGTTGTAATAGTTTTATTTAATGTAGTTACCAAATAATACAATTAATTTGTATTTTTTTATTAACTTTACCATAACTTGTCTATGTTAGTATTGCAACCAAATCAAATATGAAAAAAATTAGCATGCTCATTGTAAAGCATATGTGTTTGCGTGTACAAACGGTGTTATCACTATCAAATGTCGGCTTCCAACCAAGTCATCCAAGTCAACATTGGCCTAATGTGTCGAGTGCCAACATGCTGTATGTATTAACCCACAGAACCAGTGGCACGTGCCAAGAATGACGCACTGTCCTTCTTGCACTATTGGCACCTCTTGACATGTTGATTTCCACCAAGACACCTTGCACTATATCACAGTAAAGCCCGCTTTCATTCTCCCTGCTGCATGTCAGAGACAATGAGGGATGACACAAGCCAATTAGCGAAAGTGTAATCTTCTAAGAAGAGAGTAAATCTTACAGTATAAGCCAGATCACGTGCAAGGTGGGGTTTGTTGATGTGATAACTTCCAAATAATGTTACTGAAATCAATCGTCATTCAGTATAATAAATATATTTATGTAAAAATGAAAACATACATAGTCTGACCAGTACTTAACATATATACTAGAATATTTGCTCAAAGATTATATACATTAAAAAGTTTCTAACTTTCTGCTGACAAAAATACATTTAAAGCCATTACACTTTTATTGATTTAATGCTTGAAAATCCCTTTTTGTCTTTGATCTAACTGAATCTGTTTGATATATTTATATTTTTAAATACAAAAAAGTAAAAAATGTCTTCCTCGAAAATATGCAGACTTAGGTTAATGTCCCTATTAGAAAATATATACTTAATGTCGTGATCTTTAATTAGATTTTGGATATTGTGGCTGGTTTCTAACTAGTCCATGATGCTCTGCCAGCTCTAAATCGCTCATTTATGCCATGTTAGCTCTTAATAGTATGATCCCTAATCATAATCCATCAAAACAGGCTGTATATACTGTCCCACTTTATTCAAGGAGTTACAGTAAAGCTACCTAAAACAGAACCAAATAAATCAAATGTAATCTTGCAATACAATTGATCATCCTAAACAATACAAGCCTACAATATATTTGTTTCAGATGAGCTTTATGGATTTTTCATAACTCATTAATGGACGTAATTGTTATGTTTTTTCAATGTCAACAATGGTGTGAAACAAATTAAAATTTGTCCACAGTGACAATTAGAACATTTGAGGCAACTGAATTACTTCTCTATATTTAATTGGAATAAAACATGAAAGAAATACCTCATGTCAAACCTTGAAAGAAATGATTGCCAGAGACAGATAGTCTATCTCACCTTTAAATATTCATTTTCCGATCTCAGGTCGTCAATCTCCCTCAGCAGATCCTCATGCACCCCATCAGTAAAGTCTCCTGTCAGGTCAGAAAACGCCACCGATGAGCTCAAGTTCAAGCGACTGTCCAGGGAAGCGTAGGATGTCTGGTCTCCGGGAGAGATGCTTCCCTCCCCGAAGCCCAAACCCGGAGACAGGCTGGCATTAACCAGACCATCTTCTTCTCTGTGTTCTGATATTTGCTCAGCAGAACCGTCCATCCTCTCAGCGTCAATGATTTGCTTGTTCTCCTCAGACGCGTCCGAGATCTCAGAGCTGCTGTCGGTGGAGGAAAGTTTCCCGGTGGCGCAGCCGGAGTCTTTACTCAGGTCATCAGACGTGATGCTCCCATCGGACAGCTTTCTCCTGCTGGACGATTTACTGCGACTGCTGCCGGAGCGCTTTTTCGACTCTGGCTTCATCTCCTTTTTTCCTGCATGAGTGTTCGGCGAGAGGACTGCTGCTGATGATGATCCACGCTTTGGTTTCTTGGAGAAAATCTCCTTAGTTTTGTTCTGTGGCGGCGGGACGCTTTTCGCCTGCGGTTGTTTTGACGTCATGTGCTGCGCATGATGCCGGTGGATTTGTCTTGACGGCTGCTGGCTGCTTGAGTCTCCGCAGGCTTTATTATCCTGCCCGTCCCGTCCGTGATGGGATGAGCGTGCATTAGACTCGGGATTGCCCTCAACTTTTGTCTTGGTCATTGTCTTTTGTCAAGAGGAGACCCTCTTATTCACCTTTCATTGTCAATAATAACCAGGTAGCAATTCGTTAAATAGGATCCTCTCAGGAGTTTGTGTGAGTAAGCTAAATCCCGGTAACCGTTAGTCTATACTCGCTCCGAGTGAATATCTCTGTGTGGCCACGTGCTTTAAAAACCCCAAAATCTCCGCCCCGAAATTAGGATCTCTCTCTCACTCACTCACACACAAACACACACTCACTTTCTCTCTCTGAGTCAGGGTTAACTCAGATTTACCGGCAGAAGATACAACAGTGTCAAGTTGTTTTAATAAGTTGTTTTTTTCCCCAACCAACCTTGGATGTTTAATATTTCAAGAAATGCAGTTTTTGACTCGTAGGCTATTTATTAATTCATGGTGGTCTGGAAATTTAATTATTTTTTCATTTAAATTCTAATTAAGTTCTACTTATCTTTAAATTGCTGAATAATCATACACATATCTCTCTCCTCAATATAATATTTGACTTCAAAAGAAAAAAAAAAACTACTCCGTGCAATGAACAGAGCATAATTACATTGCTTTGCTGGCATCTAGTGGCTTTAAATGGAACTGGCTCAGGGTTTCAGGAAAATATTTGTTGAAAATTAACATTTTTGCACTTTCTAAACAATGCAATTAATAAATGAAAACATTAAAATAATAAAAAAACAAGCAATTTAAGAGCCAAGTAATTTAACTCTCACGTAAAAGCACATTACAATAAAAAACAAGCAAATAAAATTTACAAATCAATTAAATTGTGGACAATATTCATTCATTCATTCATTCATTTTCTTTTCGCCTTAGTCCCTTTATTAATCAGTGGTCGCCACAGCAGAATGAATGGCCAACTTATCCAGCATATGCTTTACACAGCCGATGCCCTTCCAGCAGCAACCCACCACTGGGAATCACCCATACACTCTAGCATTCACACACATACACTATACGACCAATTTAGCTTGCCCAATTCACGTACACCACATCTTTGGACTTGTGGGGGAAACCGAAGCACCCAGAGGAAACCCACGCCAACACAGGGAGAACATGTAAACTCCACACAAAAATGCCAACTGACCCAGCCGACGCAAACCAGCGACCTTTTTGCTGTGAGGTGATCGAGCTACCCACTGCGCCGCTGTGATGCCCATATAATATAAATACAACAAATAATATAAATACAACAATTGTAAAATTATTAATACAAAAACATGGACAAGATTCAAATAAATAATTTAACAATTGATTAGAATAAAGAAATATTAGATAAAAAAAAACACAAAACACTAACATGATTCAAATTAAATTTAATTAGATAATACACCAATAAGCAAATTGCAGTATAATTTATAGGGAAGTGTAATGTGACATAATAAAAACATATTTTCCAATGTATTATTTTACACCTGTTTAATATAAATTGTTCATATGGTATAAACTAGGTCTTTAAACAGGGAACTATACAGACGTCTTGTATATTTTAGGATGGTCCAAGACTTTGATGGAGGTCATTGGCATAAATATAATCATTATAAAAAACCTCTGCTATGGACTGTCAACTGCAGAGAGTGTTCATTTATGATGGACTACCTCACAACAGATCATAAGTTCTGACATTAGAATACATAATTTGCACAGAACTGCATTTAAATTTATGACAGAATGATGCATTTTTGTATATATTTATATTAAATGGAGATACTATCAATAATTGGGACAAATATAAATACCCCATGTGTACAAATGTATATTTCCAGTCAACAAAACACAAAAGAAAACAATATTCTGCTCTTAGTTGTTGTGTTTATAGTTTATAATTAAACAATACGGTTTATGATAAAAGAAAACAATAGCCTGCTCTTAGCAGTTGCGTTTATTGTTTATAATAATAATAATAATAATAATAATAATAATAATAATAATAATTATTATTATTATCATCATCATCATCAGCATCATCATAAAACAAAATAATAAACAAAAACATGATGCCTTCCAATATACAAAAACATATATCAGAGTTTTTTCTCTTCACTTTTTAATTGTATTGAGGTATTTTAGGACAAATAAAAGATAACTGAATAAATTAATGTTATATGATGATGAAATCAAGGTAATCACACTAACAAATTCCATTTAATTTTAGAAACTAATAAAAAAATAGGGCTAATATTAAGGACATTTTTGTAAGCGGTTGTAGTTGTAGTAGTAGTCATTGTAGTTATGGTAGTAGTAGTAGTCGTAGTTGTGGTAGTAGTTGTCGCAGTAGTAGTTGTTGAAGTAGTAGTAGTACTTGTAGTAGTAGTAGTCGTCGTTGTGGCAGTAGTAGTTGTAGTTATAGTAGTAGTTGTCGCAGTAGTAGTAGCAATAGTAATTGCTGTAGTAATAGTTTATATAGTACTTTTTATTATTATTATTACTATTATTATTATTATTATTAATATTACTGTTGTCCTTTTTTATTTATGTATTTTGTACTGTTATTATAACTCTCAATACATTACTATAATTGTTGTGACTCCTTACCACTGATAAGTTTCTGTTTTATTTATATCTGTTATTTGCTTCATTTAGTGAAATGTGTGACCCTATAATAGTTTTCTATTGTTATGCATGTTGTGTATTCAGTTGAAGTCAGAATTATTAGCTCCCCCTTTTTTTAAATATGTCCCAAATGTTGTTTAACAGCAAGGAAATTTTCACAGTATCAGTGTCCGACAATATTTTTTCTTCTGGAGAAAGTCTTATTTGTTTTATTTTGGCTAGAATAAAAGTAGTTTTAATTTTTTAAAAACCATTGTTATACAATAACTTGCCTAATTACCATAACCTGCCTAGTTAACCTAATTAACCTAGTTAAACCTTTAAAATGTCACTTTAAGCTGTATAGAAGTGTCTTGAAAAATATCTAGTAAAATATTACTTTAGAGTGAACTAAGCATAAACACTGTCATCATGGCAAAGATAAAATCAGTTATTAGAAATTAGTTATTAAAACTATTATGTTTAGAAATTTGCTGAAAAAAATGATCTCCGTTAAACAGACATTGGGGAAAAAGTAAACAGAGGGGCTAATAATTCAGGGGGGAAAATAATTCTGACTTCAACTGTATATTACTATATATTTTTATATATACACACACACGCACACACACACACACACACGCGCGCGCGCGCACACTTGTATGTGATCTCATTCCGTCTACATTTTGCATAATCTCACAATAATAAAAAAAATGAATTTATCCAATGAATGGTTTCTATAGCGGCTTACACATTTTTACATTCACGACGTAACAACATTGCCCTGTCTATTGTAAATTAAAAAAAATTATCCCTGGATAGCAGCGATATTCAATCAAGGAACGCCACTGCCATAACCGACGACGGTATTTATTGTTAGGATTATAAATAACCCACATCCCTGCCTTTTTAGTACCAACCTCTTTATGTAACCTTAATATAACCCCTCCCCTTCGAAAGGTTAATATCGTGCGTTAGCAGCGGGCTCTTCTTTCACAATAGGCTACTTTGTCTGTCAATCAAGCCGGGACACGCCTCTCTTCGCTTGGACATCATCCTGAAGCATCCAATCAAGTTCATTCTCCAGTCCTGGCGAAATGTGTGTTCGCCCCACTGTCAGTCTTCCAAACTGGGCGCTTGTTTTCTGTCCCACCGGAGAAAGGAGCGATCAGCTTTACATTATTGAAAGGTAACGCGACACACGCACACTTGACAGCTTGTCAAGTTATATCGACGCTGTTCGTCGTGTTATCTTGAAAGTCGTTGGACGTTTTCACAATATCAGTCGGGTCGTTGAGTAATATGCGGGTTTATTATTGGTCAAGGCTTAGAGCTAGCGGCTAACGCAGGTCAAAACAGCTCCCGACACTCCGTGCTTTCCGCCCGCAGAACACCTATCTAGTTTAGTGATACCGAGCGGAGCAGGTTATTCATAGTATCTGATGTGTTTGTATATCTAGCCGGGTATAACGTGAATGTCAGCCTGCCCCCATGGACGGGTGGCTACGCTATGTTTGGCAATGTACCTGCCTGGACAGGATGGGTGGATGAGGATTGTGTTGTGATCATATGCTGCTTAGTTACCATGTTCGTGATATCATCATGTACTTAAATGTGTTTGAAGTAATTTTATATCAAAATGATCGTCCTGTCGTTTTAATGGGTTCGTTCGGCTCCTCTGCTTTGATTGACACTTCTGCAGCTGATGAGAGAGGTTTCTGTCATCCCAGTTAGTTGACAGTGGCATACATTCTGGGGGAATATTCTGATTTGATTTAGTGTTTGTAAACTACACTTGTTAAAAATGCTATATTACACTGAACTGTAGCCTATATATTATTAAATATTACAGTTCAATTCAGTCTTTGATTGGTTAGATTTTATTTTAAGAAATTGATGACTATGTTGCAGAAATACACAAAATAATACATTTTATTTTAATTTAAATGGGTTTATTCCTGAAAAAAGTAGGATTCTCAAAAGAGCAGCATTTTCAACATTGATGATAATAATAATAAAAATAATAACAACAACAACAATGTTTTTTTGAACACAAAAATAGCATATCGGATTACATTCTGAATTATCATATGACAGTAATAAGTAACCACTCCTGGAAATTGCATTGTATAATAATGTAAAATACTAAACGGTGCTCAGCATATATACAAGTCACCCCTTACAAATCTATCTTTTAAATTCATATTTTTAATAGGAAGCTATACAAAATTATATTTGTACATATACTTTAGATTAGTCAGTAATAAAGGCAAATCTGGAGCTAATCTAACAAAATAACTTGCGATAATGGTCCAAAAACTAGTACACCCAAATATGTCATAGAAAAATATTAAATGCAAATAAAAAAAGAGGAAAATATATATATATATATATATATATATATATATATATATATATATATATATATATATATATATATATATATATATATATATATATATATATATATCAAGAAGCGTAAAATGTAGAAATTTAGTTGAAGTTTTGTTAGTCGTAATTTTTTTTCTTCAATAATTTGCTTAAATTTAATTGTATTATCTTTCAATTTCTAAATATGTTTGGTGACTAAAATATTATTTTAATACATATATCTGTTTTGTTTTAATGCATCAAAATACATAGCTATATTCACTGAGAAATGGATAAAAATATTAACTTTCAAAATGGGGTGTACTCAATTATGCTGAGCACTGTACTTAAAATTGTTATATTTCACATTCCTGAAATGTCACAGTCCTTACTAATATTATGAATAAAATCAAATGTCAATATGTCATAATAAAATAAAACATAATTAGTATATATAGTCTGTTTATTTTTAAATGATCAAGGCTTCAGAGTAACATTTGAGAGCAGGTGCACCTGTGCCACCAAGTTCTACAGATTGTAGCACCAGCATTGATGTGTAAAGAAAAACATTTTTATTTATACATTAAATAATTTTGTAACTAAAACGAAAAACTTTTAAAGCATAAAAAAAGAAAAATCTATCCTAATGTAATCTAAAAAAAATTATAAAAGCAATAACATTAAAATGAAACCAGAAATTTTTTTAAAAATAAAAGCTTAAAGTTTAATAAAGCTGCACTGTTCAATAAATTATGCTTAAATAATATAAGTGTAAAAAATAATCTAATATAAAAATATAATATGTGGCTTCATGGTGGCGCAGTGGGTTGCACGTTCACCTCACAGCAAGAAGGTCGCTGGTTAAAGCCTCAGTTGGGTTGGCGTTTCTGTGTGGAGTTTGCATGTTCTCCCTATGTTCTTGTGGGTTTCCTCCAGGAGCTCCGGTTTCCCCCACAAGTCCAAAGACATGTGGTACAGGTGAATTAGGTAAGCTAAATTGTCCGTAGTGTACGAGTGCGTTTGGATGTTTCCTAGTGATGGGTTGCAGCTGGAAGGGCATCCGCTGCTTAAAACATATGCTGGATAAGTTGGCAGTTCATTCCGCTGTGGCAACACTAGGTTAATAAAGGGACTAAGCCGAAAAGAAAATGAATGAATTAATGACAAATATAATGTAATTTAAAATAACAAGTGTTATAACAGTGTAATAAAACTAAGCAATGTCCCACAAATGCCGGTGATTTATGGATTGAAAGTTGTCTGCCTGGATCTTTATAGCACAGCAATGATTATAATCAGTAACGTATAAATTTAAAATAGTTGAATCACTTCGAGATTTGCTGTTGGTATCAGAGAACTAGATACCCTGTACGCCCTGTCTGTAACTCAGAATATAACTGTGTTTGCAGCAAGTAAGAGATGTTTTCGCACAGTACATCTTACAACTTGAATGAATGGCATCATTTAATGGATCGTGTGCTATATCAGTTTTTGCCAGCAAAATCACCAGGAATGGCATCACTTTTTCTGGGAATGGGCTACTTATGTGGTTGTCTTAATTGGCACTAAATTATTTGAGTTGTTTGGCTGGTTTTTGTCTGTTCACTGTTGTTAGAACTGTCCACCAGATCACAAGAACATGCATCCAACTGTTCACATTGCTGTAATAGCTTTGTTTATCTGGAAATGTATTATAATGCTATTTGTATTGAAGTAAATTATTTAATGGCTAAGGAGTTTTCTTGCTTCTGTATAAATATTCAGTAGACGGAATTAGTGTCTAAAACATTGACATTCAGTGTAAAGATTAAAATATGCTGTAAAAGTCTGTTCTGCAATATAGGAATGCTTATGTATATTGTTTTTTTATTTTCTATTTTCATTAAAATTTGTGTTTACATAAATTTAACTAGTTGATAGTTCTTCCGAATTTAATTTGTACTGAAATACTGCATTATTTAGAGTTGTTTAGACCTGGTTTCACAGCATTATTATTTAGACCATAATTAAATTCTGATATTAATAATTATTTTGTTTTAGAAATGTCTATGGAAAAATAAAATGGTGTCCATCTTGAGACAAAACAAAAACACTGAAATAGTTTTAAGATCAGTGCAAGTTTCTTTTAGTTGAAACAGCTCATACTTACATTTTAGCCTGGGATTAGTCTTAAGCCTGGTCTGTAAAACTGGGGGATAATATTACATGAAATATAACCTTGAAGACATTTTAAAATGAGATTTTTCAAAGAATTATTGTTATACAAAAGGTTTCTCTTCTGTACAGTGCCTAACTTACCTTTAATAATAATAATTTTAATAATAATAATAATAATAATAATAAAGTAAGTTTATTCATATAGCACATTTCATTCACAAAGGTAATTCAAAGTGCTTTACATAAACAAGAATAAAAGAAACAAGTATAAGAGAAATAAAAACAAAGAATAAAATAAAAACTGAATAAAATGTGTTAAAATGGGTTTTAAAGGAATAGAAAAATAAAGACAATATAATAATGTAATTGCCTAATGTAATAACTTTATCATTATATATTTTTTATTATTTAATTTGATTCATTATTAAACATTTTAGAGTCTATTTACTTGATTATTTGGAAATATTTGAAGTTACATTTTGTGCACAGTCGAGTGAGTCATCTTGCCCCTACATTATGAAACAAAGACTGTTAAAGTTTGTTTTGGAAAGCTATACAGCATAGGAATACGTATTTTGTATAATGTTTGTGTTTAAGTAAATGAAATGAGATTATATTTTCGCTGAATTTCAATAGGCATTAGAATCTTGCATATATTTTTTACATAAAACATTGATCTGAATATTGTAATGGAGGTCATGTTCCAATTTCTCTCAATCTTTGTGTAGCTTGATAGTTTGGCTGCCTTCACATTAAAAGTTTTTTCTTAGTTTTGGTCCAAAGCGTGCAGTCAGTCACAGCCACCTCTAGTCTACATTCATTTCAGTTGAGCTACCTTGAATTTGTGTGGCTGCAAAATGACCAGGGCTACGTGCTGCTCAGTCAGCCAAGACTTCCTCTATTGGCAGTTTACCGCATGGTTTTTTGAATATGTGATAGCTGTCAACTGGTTAAGTGTCTGCTTTGCCTTTCAGAGCTCCAAACAATTTGCATGATGCCTGCCTCCGTTATGTGGTCAATAGTTTTTCAAACTGCTTTGCATTTTAGTTATCCACAGCGGTTTAATTGACGCTCTGAAAAGGAGCATGAAATAGGAGTTTAATAGAGTTTTACTTCTAGTTTATAGCTTATTAATATGGTTTCTCTTTGTATGTGCATCAATAAATTCAAAAATGTAAACTGTAAATGTAAAGATTTGATAATAATATAAAAAACTAATTAAAATAAGTTTTTAAAATGGTCTATGCATTTCTGAATAATCATTTATTAGCATGAATAAAGAGTAGCAATTCAGTAATAGTTGAGAAATTGTGGGATCAAAATTCAACAGGGGTGGTTCTTTTTTTATTGAATAAGTGGACCTTTTTGTAGTTATTCACTTTGTTTTTGAATAAATTATGAGGTTCAAATACTGCATTTTAAACAAATTTTTGCTGGATCAGCTTGTTTGTTATAAAAACCATGCTTTTTGATGCAGCAAAAGCATTCCCTACATTTTTGTCAAAGTGCATACTATTTTACAATGAAGTGGTTATTTACAAATGTGCATTTAAACTGTGAGTTATTACAATTTTATAAATAATGTTATGTGCTTAATTTATTAAAAATGTTGAATAAAGAAATAAGAAAATATGCTTGTTTTTAAAAATACAAATGTATTATCCATCATAAAAAAACAAAAACAATTAAAAATAACAGCTGTCTTAAAAGCCTCCTATAAGTTTTTTTTAACAATTTATGACGCATACTGTCAAAAATGGGACAAATGAGCTTGTATAGCAGGCAAATTCTGCACTTTGTCAGTGGGGCCCCAAACCGTCCCCAAACCGACAGACAATCTAAAAACATGAAGAAACACACACACACAAAAACAGTAAGAATTAGTAAAATTAGTTCTTCAAGACAGAAATTATGCTTGCTATAAAAATAAAAATAGCAAGCCATTTTTCCTGTTCTTTTAACTTTGATAGCATTAATAAGTGTTTAAGGAGCACTGAATAAGCTACTCCATTTATTTCTGAAGGATTTAACGACACAAATTCAGCTTTACCATATCTAAATATATTACATTTTAAATACAACATTAAAATAAAGAGATTTTAAATGATAATTTAAATACTAATAATTTGAAAATAATAAATAATAATAAGAAAATAAATAATAATAATAATAATAATAATAATAATAATAATAATAAATTCAAAAACTTTGTGATCGATAAATGCAGCCATCTAATAGAAAAATGTACATGTTAATTCATACTGTATACAATTCATAGTATATACACAGTACTTTCATTTCACATACATTTGATTTCTGCAGCAAAAATGCCCCAAGAAATTGAGTAAAAAAAAAATGGCTATAGATTTTTATTGACAAATTTCTCCTATTTTTTACATTCCATTATAAGCTGCTCACACATTGGCAATAAAAAGTGATTAACGCATAAATAATATTAAATACAGCCCCTTTAAACTAGGTTTTTCATCATTTTTTAATCGACCCTCTTATGTCACCAACAAACTTGTCACATTCCTGCTGTTTGTTCATGAATTAAACCTACACAGTGATGAGGTATGACCAGCTGTAATTACGACAATTGGATGCTGATGCACTCTCTCTTCCTGCTATGACCACTAAAGGATTAGCTTTGTCGGACACTCATTAGGTGGTTTTGCCAAGCACAGCTGTTTGAAGACTGCAGTGAGGTGATTGGATTTGTTCTGTGTGTTCAATAAGGGAATGGATGGAGAGTGGGCCAGTATTTAGTCTACAGTATGTTCCGGCGAGCAGTTTACAGTACATCAATGATTCATTTTCATTATTCGGACTGATATCGCCAAGCATTCAAACGCACCGTGTGTTTCTGATTTGATCTACAGACCACATTCAAGCTGTGAAACAATGCCTTCTGATTGACATCAACAGCAGTAACTGTCCATCATGAACAGCGAGGAAGAGTTCTATGATGCTGAGACAGGTATGCCTATTGAATTGAATATTGCGCATGACATTATTGAAATATAGGTAACTGACAAATTGGCTGTAAAAATTATTTTCTTTGTAAACATTGACAAAAAAAAAAATGTAGTTTGAAGTCTGATGTTTGAGAAAAGTTCACAAACTATTAACTTTAAGAAAATCAACTCTTAATAATAGGTCAGCATGGTGGCTCAGTGGTTAGCACTACCGCCTCACAGCAAGTATGTAGCTGGTTCGAGTCCTGACTGGGCCAATTGCTATTTGTGTGGAGTTTGCATGTTCTCCCCATGTTCGCTTGGATTTCCTCCAGGTGCTCTGGTTTCCCCCACAATCCAAAGAATTGTGCTATGGGGAATTACTAACCTACCCACACAGGTTCAACTGTGCTTACTGGTTGCAAAAAAGACCGGTTGCAATAGTAAACATGTCATGTTGTGCAGTAGGATGCCAAAATCGAAAGTCCAAAAATAGAAAACTTAAATTTTACCGTACACTACAATGCTTTTAATGCCAAGCGCACCCATCTTTGGCTAACAGCCATCAGAAGAGCTGAATGGAGTGAGGATCTAATTAAAAAAAGCTCGACTCTGCAGTTCTCATTTTATATCAGGTAAGTTCACACTATGCTGAATCATACTCGTTTTTGATTGCAG
Source organism: Danio aesculapii (assembly GCF_903798145.1). NCBI lineage: Eukaryota > Metazoa > Chordata > Actinopteri > Cypriniformes > Danionidae > Danio > Danio aesculapii. Next base: position 17,263,739 of record NC_079457.1, read on the forward strand.
CAATGACTTCAGAAAAAACAATTAAAATTTGATGACTAAACTGCCAACACTGATTACTTAGAATGAAATGTAAAAATTTAAGTTCATATACCCTGTCATACAGGTGCAGTTTGCTGTCAGAATGCAGTTGTTTTGCTTGTTGTTGATTACCCAGGCCTTCTACAGTTTGGTCTTCTTTCCTTGTCTTTGGCTAGGCAGAACCTTGGTTTTTAGCACTACAAAGTTTTGAATCTGGTAATCATGGAACATTTCTTGCACATGACCACACAGAACAAAATTGTTGGCACCCAAAGACTTGTAGGCCTTTAACTTTTCTCTTGTAAAATCTCTTAGAGTTTCAATGAGATAGTTGTATATTTCAGGCTGGATGCTTGGCACCATTGGGAAGGTGCTATCGCAAATGGTCCTGTCAGACGAACGCCGCTCACTGTAATGTCCATTTTGCCGAATAACTGTGCTTATCACTGGGTGACAAGCTGTTAGAATACGCTGAAAGCATTATGAAAATAATATATATAATATGTAATCAATATAACTGATCTCTAATACAACAACAAACTCTGTACTGCATCGGATGTCATTCCCTTGCTGTAAATGCTAGTGCTCCCTGGTTTTTTCTGCAACCTCAATGCACGCTCATCCTGAATGTTTACAAACCGGTAATTCTATAGGTGAATTGGGTAAACAGAATTGGCCGTAGTGTATGAGTGTGTGTGAATGCGAGTGTATGGCTGTGGCAACCCCTAATAAATAAAGGACTAAGCCCAAGTAAAATTAATGAATGAATGAACGAACGAACCCATTTGTCAACAAATCAGGTGAATAGAGTATGACTGCGCAGAGAAAAAGGTCAACTGCAAATGACAGCAGCCTTGTTTACATATCGCGTCTTTTCCAACCACTTATTTCCAATGAAGACGCGCAGCTTGTGCACGCATAATGGGAGTGCACCGTGAGTCACATGACAAGAGCAGATTGATCAGCTTCATATTTTTCATGCATTTAAATGTTGTCAGCTTATCATCCTCTGAGAAAACTGTTGATGGTGCTGCTGATGACCACCTGCGGTCCACGGTGATAAGTGTTGGGGACCAGTGATATACAACACTAACCCACAAAATTTATCACTTTAAAACTATTAAAAATTTTAATAAATATCACTTTTACAAACTTTAAGATTAAAAGTTGTTGGAAGAAAGATCAAGGTGCAATTTAAAAGTATAAATAAATGGGGAAAAATATAACAAAAACATGAAATCACTAAATATGGAAAACTGCTAATGTACAGATATTTTTTACAGTGTGGATAAGTCATGAAAATAGCCTTGGTTGCTGACATGGTATTAAATAAAAACACGCACACATACAATGTGAAAAAAAAAAAAAAAAAAAAAGATTTTTCAAATTTTACAATTTTCCATTGTAAAATTAAGCCTGAGGTATTACTTAGTAAATTTACATTTTTCATTTTAGTTTATAACAGCTGTAATTTATTGAACTATTCCTGAGATTTGTGTACTAATTATATTTGTCATGTGTGGCAGTGAAAATGCAACATCACCTCAACAACCCATATGCAGCTAAATCTCTTCTTCTGTCTTAGGATTGGAATCGGACGACTCATGTGAAGTCAGCTTTAAAGATGCCTGCGTTTATGCTAGCAAACAGACGGCGAATGGCAAAGTGCCATCTGAGAATGGAGTATGGGAGAGGCGGTAAGGTGTCCGAGTAATGTGAAATGATATTCAGTGACAGGAAACAGAACATGAAGGTTTTTATCTTGTGGAATGTAACATTATTGTGTGTCTGTTTTCAGAACTACTCTGCCAGCGCCAATGTTCTCCCGAAATGACTTCAGTGTTTGGGGTTTTCTGAAGAAATGCATTGGAATGGTGAGCACAAGCTAGATTAGCTTTGTTCAGACTTTCAGTGGAAAACAGATGTGTGCATATGCGTTTGGAAACCAACTATATATAGCAAATGTAAAAAAAGAAAGAAATGTGATGTGGTTTAAAATCCATTCTGTAAATCTTATTTTTGGGAATCCACTATGGTCTGACCAGATTTTGTATTGATTTTTGTGCCTGTCACTATCACTTAGCCAATGTTTACATGTAAATATGGTCGCACATTGTTTGTAGGAAATTTTAAACGCATTTATTTTGTCCATAAGTAAATAGATAAATAACTTGTGTACATAAAAGAGTTTGAGATTTGTAACTGAGGGCATGCTCACACTTCACTATTCAAACCGTGCCTCGGCACATTTCCTGATTCGTTTGACAAGTGTGAGTGCTCCGAATCGGGCACATGTGCGGTTAAGTTGGCTGGCCCTGGCCCTGTTGGAAGAGGTGTGCCAGTGCGTGGTTCGTTTGGGCTTTTGCATGGTACAAAACGCGCCTGAGCCTGAAAGTGAAGACACAACATCATCGTTTATTGACCGTTTCATATGGATTTATTAATCATTCTTACTTTTCAATGAACACGAACTGTGATAGTTTATTAAAGATTTAAACTTCTCGCTGCATCTTCAGCTAACCTCCTAATACCTGCAGCACAAGGACTGTAACTGCATTCCAAACGACTAAAAATAATACAAAAATGATATAACTACAGCAATGTCCACTGCGCTTCTCTTCCTGTTAAACTGAAGTCAGATAGACGATGACGCAAGCGTGCTCCGGCTCCTAAGTAAAGATGCAGTGTGAGTGCAGGCCGTCGGGAAAGAGGGAAGGGGGCACAAGCGTTCTTTGGCACGGTTCAAGGCAACTGTACCTAATGAGAGTACGCCCTGATTGTATTTATTTTTTATTGAACCTACCTGTTCACAATAATTCACTGTGAACAAACTGATGTCTGTTTACATACACAAACTGAGGTGTGTATACTGTACCAACACACAAACATAATTATACATATTTTCATTTATTTGGCCAGTGCTCAAAAGTAGAATACAGAAAACAAAAATTGCTCCACAGTCTAAACCTGAAAAAAAAATAAAGAAATTGTTTTAATTGGTTTCAATGAAGACATATCTGTCCTAAATGTAACCATTTTTGCACTTATTGTAAAATGTGTGTATGAAAGGAAATAAAGTTAAAATATTGATATTTGAATAAAAATATTGCTTTTAATTTAATTTTATGGTTAATGTATCCAAAATGATAACAAAAAGTAAAATCAAAGTCAAAAACATGTTCATAAGGATGCACAAGTGTTTAAATAGCATAAGTTGTGCAGAAAAACTTCTGCGGTAGCATGATGCGGAGCAGACATTTCCACCAATTACAGAGTTGCACTTAAAGCACAACACTGCGAATGAAGTAATATAGTCAGTTTTGCCACGCTCACAAAATACTTAAATAAAAGTGTGAATATTTGACAAAATACTTGAATTTGATTGTACTGTAGTTATGTCCTGTACAACTGTATTAAGTAGTGTCTCGCACCTCTCGTTTCCTGCACAATTTTCTTCTTTGCATTAGGGTCTAGGATTCACCTACCTGGTCGGTTGGTCTCATAGATTATAACAATTCACAGCTTGAATAATAATTAATGCAGTGGCAGGACAAAATCTGTATTGCAAATCCTGATTAGGATTTTCCCCCTCCAAATGGATAAACAATCAGATTTACATTTGGAGTGAATGTAGCTATTGGAAAAACAAACGCTCCTGGTGAATAGTTCTGCAACAAAAGCATGAAATGTGAAATTGTAAAAAGGAGATCTATTATTTAGACTATAGTAGCTTGCCAAGCCATTTCAATCTAGGAATTCTTTATCTTTGCAGGAGCTGTCCAAGATAACAATGCCTATTGTTTTCAACGAACCGCTGAGCTTCTTGCAGAGGATTACAGAGTACATGGAACACACATACCTCATCCATAAAGCTTGTACACTTTCTGACTCAATAGAGCGAATGCAGGTCAGTACCTCATATATACAGTGGTGGAAAGAGTACTGAAAAGTCATACTTAAGTAAAAGTACCATTACTTGCCTAAAAATGTAGTGCAAGTAGAGTAAAAGTATGTGTTGTAAATATGACTCAAAGTATGAGTAAAAAGTAGCCTTTTCAAAAGTACTCAAGAGTAGGGAGTAGAGAGTATTACGCTGTAAAAACTGATGCAGTTACATGGAATTTGTATATATATATATATATATATATATATATATATATATATATATATATATATATATATATATATATATATATATATATATATATATATATATATATATATATATATATATATATATATATATATATATATATATATATATAGCCCAGCAGACACACAACGTCATAATACCTTAATATTAGGTTATATTTAGGTTGTGATGTCACGTGACCAAAATTCAATGTCTAGTCAGCGTCTAAAGGACAACGTTATTTTGTTTTCCAATAACGACGTCAAATGACGCTGATATTTGGTTGATTTTAGGTTGTGTTAGAAAGTGACCAAAATCCAACGTCGAGCCAACATCTTATTGACGTCAAATACTGACATTTATTCGTCAGGTATGGCAACCAATATCCAACATCTTATAGACGTCATAGTGATAATGTCCACACAACGTCAAGCTGTAACATTATTAAACGTTGATATTTGGTTGATTTTTAGGATGGACGTTGATATTGGCCTGGCGTTTAGTTGATGTCAACCCAATTTTCATTTCCAAACAAAATGCAATGTCCCCATGATGTTGAGGTACAACTTCAATTGGACGTCATGTTGACGTCTTGTGCCTGCTTGGTGTTTAAGGCCATTTCGGTCATCATACAGTAAACATTCGTCATCTTCTCATCAGTGACATGCATCTAAACAGTCTCTGGGTCAATGTGTGTAAAGATTTTGGACATCTTCTTGGACATTTTTATTGCTTCCAAACAGTTTGCTGCAATTATAAGTCGTCTATGTGTTGAGGTAGTTCATTATGATGTGATTTATCTTCTATGTGCGATTTGACTGGACAGTAATTACAGGACTGATTTTTCTAATCCCAATAGATAAGAGAAAATAAAGTAGTGACTGCATGTTAAAGGAAAGGAGTAAGGAGTAAAAGTACCAATACTGCACTAAAAATGTACTCAAGGGAAAGTAAAAGTACACATTTATAAAAACAACTTCGTAAATTACAATTCCTGAGAACAACTACTCAATTACAGTAGTTTGAGTATTTGTAACTTATTACTTTACACCACTGCATAAATATGCATAAAACAACTAATCCTTAACCATTTTCTCAGTTTGTTGCTGCGTTTGCGGTTTCTGCTGTTGCATCTCAATGGGACAGAACTGGAAAACCTTTTAACCCTTTATTAGGAGAGACGTTTGAGCTTACAAGGTAAATCAGTACATCTTGCGTATGTAAATGTAAATTTGCGCTCACCTCTAACTTGCATGTCTGTGCTCAGGGAGGATGAAGGTTATCGGATGATCTCAGAACAAGTGAGCCACCATCCACCAATCAGCGCCTTCTACGCGGAGTCACTCAATCAGGACTTCTCATTTCACGGCTCCATCTACCCAAAGCTGAAGTTCTGGGGCAAGAGCGTGGAGGCCGAGCCTAAAGGCACCATGACACTTGAGCTCTCCAAGTGAGTTTTGCTGGTGACGTCACTAAACACTAAAATTCTCTTCATTAGAGCATTACCGAGATCCTCAAGTACTGTAGGCGCCTTAAGCATGGCAGATATGTTTTTCTGGCCATTTCTGGTGCTGTTGGTTGCTTTAGAAAACAACATTTGCTAGATGAGAAATGGAAGATTTATTTACTATTTAACATGTTCTGTATGCGTGTAAATGGTTATTACTGTTGACCAAAACTGAAAAAAAAAATGAACGTTAGTAGAATTAAACTAAATGTTAACTGAAAATAATAAGAAGAAATTATTCTAATTTTCACATTAATGTTTTAAATTCTTCAGTTATTTGGGTCAAATTACAGTGGAAGTCAGAATTATTAAACCCCCTGAATTTTTAGCCCCCCTCTTTATTTTTTTACCCCAATTTCTGTTTAACAGAGAAAAGATTTTTCAACATTTTGTGATTTTTCTAAACATAATAGTTTTAATGACTCATTTCTAATAACTGATTTTATCTTTGTCATGATGACAGTAAATAATATTTGACTAGATATTTTTCAAGACACTTCTACACAGCTTAAAGTGACATTTAAAGGCTTAACTAGGTTAATTAGGTTAACTAGGCAGGTTATGGTAATTAGGCAAGTTATTGTACTGTATAATGATGGTTTGTTCTGTAGACTATCGGAAAAAAATATAGCTTAAAGGGGCTAATAATTTTGACCATAAAATGGTTCTTAAAAAATTAAAAAACTGCTTTTATTCTAGCCTAAATAAAACCAATAAGACTTTCTCCAGAAGAAAAAAATATTATCAGACATTCTGTGAAAATTTCCTTGCTCTGTTAAACATAATTTGGGAAATATTTAGAAAAAGAAAAAAAGAAAAAAGTTGAAAGGGGGCTAATAATTCTGACCTCAACTGTACATCTAAAATAAAGTAAATTGATTCTACTACACACTTTTTTTTTAACTAAAGTTAAAATGTAAGCAGGAAATCTAGAATACAGTTGGTGTCAATATTAAAATAACACAGTATTGTAACACTTGATTGAACTAATATAAACAAACTAATTATTTTCAGAGGAAGTAAAAACGCACAATATTTTTATAACATTTATCAATACATTTATTAATAATTTCAACATGTACCATTACATTTTAAAATCAAGTTAACAATTCACATTGGTTATCATTTCATAACGTTGGGTCACAAAATTGTTTCCAAAAGAGTTGACTTTCATCAAAAGTACTAAATCTTCAACTAAAATTTAAAACCTAAAATGCAGATCCCACGTCTAGAGCAACAAATATTTTACAATGCAACATAAACAGAATCAACATAAGAAATACCTTACAATTAAACCTTTTTGATGCATTTACATTTAATGCTATGATAAGGTGAGACCCAGTTTTAGTTGTATCACCTTACGATAAAGGTTTATAAATGCTGTCAAAAATAATTATTTAAAACGTATCCAAAGATTAATTGTAATCTTTTATACAATGCGGGGTTATTTATTTACATCGGATTAATTTATGTACCTGAATACAGTTAAAATAATAATTATTTAAAACATACAAACATATACAAAAATGAATTGTAATTTTTTATACAATGAAAACTATGCAGAGTTATTTATTTACATTTGATTGATTTCTGTACCTGAATACAGTTAAAATGCAAAAACAAATGGCAGAAAATGCTATCTGTTTGATTGTATGCCAATTAGAAGTCCTACAAAACTATTTCAATCCATATAAAATGATGAGATCTTTCCAAATCAAGCTATTCAAGAAATTATATTCATATCGCAATATATAAATCATAGAAAAACAAAAACACAACATCAGTTTTTTTTCCAATGTCGTGCAGCTCTAATATACATTATAAAGTAAGTTCATGTTAACTAAATACTCAAGTAATGCTAAAAAGTGAGATCTTGTTTTAAAATTAGTTATTTTTCTTCAGGCACAGAGAAGCTTACACTTGGACAAACCCTATGTGCTGTGTGCATAATGTTATTCTGGGTAAACTGTGGATCGAGCAGTACGGGACTGTGGAGATTGTAAACCACAGGTAGTTCTCTTTTCCTTTTTGTCACTTAAAAATTGACAATGCATTTTCAGTCTATAGGATTTTCCATCATATAGATATTGTTGTGCTCTGTCCAAAAACAATGTTCACTCAGTGTCTGGTGCCTTCTCTATTCATTCTAGCACTGGGGACAAGTGTGTGCTGAATTTTAAGCCATGCGGCATGTTTGGCAAAGAGCTGCATCGGGTAGAGGGACATATCCAGGACAAGAGGTGAGCAGTCACTCGTATCAAATGTCAGTGGGTGTATCTGGCTCACTGCCTGCCCGGAGAGTTTTACCTCACATCCACTCTCTGTCTGCGTTGCTGAAGGCATCAGCAGTCTCTTGTAAAGCTAGAGACTATATAAACTTACTTTGCCATTTCTGTGTACTTTTTTCCTGGATTTGATACTTGCGTTTATGACTCATTTTGTTTGGGTGGATTTCAGCAAAAAGAAGCATTGGGTTATGTATGGGAAGTGGACTGAGTGCATGTATAGCATTGAGCCAAAAGTCTATGAAGCCAACAAGAAAGCGGAGAAGAAGAGCGGAGGAGATTCCAAGAAACACAAGCAGGTAAAAAAAAAAAAAAAAGCGTGGGTCTGTTATCTCTTACTGTAGAGTTTTGATCTATTTTCTGTTCCCTTTTTGAAGTGAAAGTTTAAATGGGCTTTGATGCATCCTCAGATAAACTTCAGACAGAGCTTCAACCATTAAAAAAACTGAACAGACTGTTTGCAAACTCTTAGAAACATTACCCCAACCCAAGATTTTTACTAAAGGGATATCTGAAAAGTTTTTCTTTTAACATTACTCCGTTGTGCATTTAGTTTTTTTAGTTTTAAACAAACCTTAATTGAGATTTTTAAAAACATATATAGACGTCGCTGATTGCTTAAAGTTTCTTTTGAAACTGAGTAAATCTGCATTTGATTTTGATTAAAGGAGCTGTAAGTTGACTCTTTTAAAAGCATAAAAATACCATATGTTTGCAGATATTTCAGAAACATGCTATATGAACATTCTTGTTTATCTGCAAAACAATGTTGAAGTCATTTATTCTGCTTTGAAAACATGATTTCCATGCCGGAACGCTGTCTTTGTTTTGGTAATTTTAACCCACCCAATGCCAGTTTAGTCAATCATATTTCAGCACCCCGGGTTCCCTTGGTGGAAAAACGCATATTATAGTCATTCATTCAGAAAGGCTCTGAAAGCATGCGTCCGTGTCTGAAATGCCACCTCCAGTGGACAGTAAAAGACTCTGAAATGACAGATTCAGTTCCACATGAGGTTATTAACTAGCAAATGATATAAATATTACGAACATAAACATTAGGTGAGCAGGTTACATTGTCCTAACAACATGCTACATGACGAGATTTGCAGTGATAAGCAGTTTGGCTGTTTGCACCAGACAAAACATAACAGAAATTTAAATACAGCCATTCAGAAGCACAGAATATGCACGCACTTACAAAATTTTAAGGTTTATTATCTAATTAATACATGTTAAACCTCTTTTAACATTATTAAATGTACATGCTGAATCACTGATATGCGTTTAGTTCTAAAGTTCAATTTCAGACGGTTTATTTTATTTTCAAGATCTGCTGCTGCTTTCAGTAGTACAGCAATAAATGTCATGTAAAATAGCAATCAAATTAACATTGTTAGCATTTAACACTGAATAAAGCACATGAAGTGTACCTGAGGTGATCATTGTCATAGTTTTCTGTTCACCTGTGAGAAATAGAAGCGGTTTCTAATACATCAATTCAAGGTGTTAGTTAGGACAAAAACTCCCTTTAAAATGGAAATTTTCCTTTTATCAGGTGCCGTTGCTTTTACTTAGAACACGATCTAAATCACTTGCTCCTGTCCTCAATGTGGCAACCTGAGCTTGCGTTTGTTTTGATCCAGTAGTACAATACCTAGTTCAACCACTGGGTGTCAAATTTACATACTACACCTTTAAAATAGGGTAAATTTGCTATTATCAAAATTAAATGTGGAAAAACTTTAATCATTGAAATATTTATTTAGGAAAACGTACAGCATTTAATTGAAATGGAAATTCATTTTTTTTTATTTGTAATTTAAAAGGATGACCCCTTGAGATGCAAAGTATAATTTTTTTTTTAAGGGTGTCCCATAAAGACGTGACAAATACCTTACAGTACCTTAGATCAAAACTTTCAAATGGTACAAAAAAAAAAAAAAACGAATTAAATGAAGTGATTTCTATATTATATAATCTCTGATGTTTGACCCATGTTATTTGGAAAAATCTCTCAGTATGTTGGAAATCACTTTTGTTTTCCTTTTTTTATTAACATGCAATTTCAGTGAGAGGTGAAGGTAAAGACAGTGGCTTTATAGGCGTTATAGGGTTTCTGCACGTATTAAAAGGTCTTCATTCTCTCTTCTACAATTCAAAACCTTGAAACGTTCCAAATCAGAACAAAGTTTTAAATTCAGAGTCATGTTTTCTTTGCATTTTCATTTATAATACAAATATTGGATGTACAGTCATGGAAAATGATCATTTTCTCTGGATTTATTGGGTATGGGGTTGAGTAAAAGTGGTTATTATCTAGTTCTTCTTTCTAACACAATATGAATATGTTCTATAAAATATCCAAAAACTACTTAAGCAGTGTTCTATATTTAGCTTTCTCGCATTATCCCAAATGTTTCAAAGAATGTTAAAATCCAGAGAAATAAGCACTTTTAACTATCCTGCATCAGCATGCTAATGGCATCATAAACACTCAATTTCCATTTTTTTAAAACCCCAAATCTATTGCATTGATAATATGTTGTGCATTTTATTAGACCGCACAAAGCAGCAATTTTACAGAACCATAAAAATGTAATCAAAATACACCTTTGTTTGTTGTGAATATGCGCCCTCTAGTGGTCAAAAATGTCATACTGCATCCTAATTCTTTTTAGTCAAATTAAAAATTAAGATTGTTTCTCCCACATCAAGTGTCCATCTGTCCCAAGTCTTGAATTTACCTTCATAAAACCTGCAGAAACCCTTGTTTTAGCAAAACAGCTACAGGCACCATCACAGTAGAATTTGTAGTTCATTTAGTTTTTTTTAGTCTGTGGCATTGTTTATCTGTTGTCTTCAGTGGACTTATGGAGACTGTATGCATATAAATAGGATCAGGGCACAGGGGGTGAAGATGCAGATGAAATGCCTGACGTCCAGGAGACAGTCACTATGATCCCGGGCAGTAAACTGCTGTGGAGAGTTGCACCTCGACCACCACAATCCACAGAGGTAAAAATCAAACTTTTAGACTCCAGAAATCCATGCCTATAGCATCTGTCTTGAGTGACAGCTTGAGACCACATCTGGTCTGCAGTGCCAATGCTAGCACTAAAACATGCCAGACATTTGCTGCATCCCAAATGGCACACTATACACTTTTGCACTATTTACATATGCACTTACACACTCAACAGCATATGTATGTAGTGTTGTCCCAAATAGAACATTAATGGTTTGTTTACTAAGCGGAAATTCAAACCATTTCCCTGATGGCGTTTGACGGTTGCCAGATCAGTGAAATAAATGACCAAACTACCAAATAATACCTGCCTTAAGTATAACCGGGAGGCGCTATAAAATCATTCTCGTAGGAGAATTTTGCTTTCACAATACAAAGAAAATAAAGTAAATACAACATCAGTGCTCAAAAGCTCCGCCTCTTCCGCTACGTGAGCAAAGCAGCGGCTGTTGCGTGCATGATGTGTCCATTATTTCACACTTCATTTTAATGGTTGAATAAGTGCATCATCCGGGTAATTAAAGTGCACTTATTCTTTTTAAAGTTTTCAGTGTGAATGCACTACTTACACTGTTTATACTACAAAATGGCATAGAATAGTGCGTAAGTGTGCAATTTGGGACCCAATATAAAATGACAGCTACATCTGTTCCTCAAGGCTTGGATCTCTGGAGATCAATATTTAAGCAAGATGCTGCTTGTCAATAGGATAAAAAGTAAAGAAAAAAAGACTAATATTTATCATAACGCTTCACCAGTAAGTTTATTTTTAAATGATTGTTAAGAATTTGAAAAAAGGTTTTCAAAAATGTTGTGTAAATATGCAAAGGAGGAATTATTTAAAGAATATGTGCTAGAGAATGTGCAAAAGAACATGCTAAAGAATATGTGCTATGAAATGACAGAAGAATTTTGAACCTGAATTCATACATTGTTCAGATGTTTGTGGTAGAGGAATGTATGCAAATTTCTACCACAAACATCTGAACAATGGATGATGTCAGGTTCAAAATTCTTCCGTCATTTCATTTATAACATTAGATTCAATCGTTTTTAGCTAGGGGGATTTTTAAATCGCTCCAGAATTTATTAAATATTTTGAAAAGTCTAAAAAAGCTATCCTAAAATTGACCTGATTATATAGAAATTGGTCATCTTTTTTTTTGATGGTCTGTTTGTTGAATTGAAGTTACACATAATCTAATGAGAACTAGTTGGCATGTAGATGCAAAGTGGAATGTTAGGTTGGGGTTAGTGTCAGTTGACATGCACTTTCATATAGTCAGTTAAATGTCTGTTGAAGGAGCAGTATCAGCAGATATTAAGCAAACAGTCTACTAATACTCAAATAGACCATCAAAAAGTGTTGCCTAGAAATCTTATTCTACACAATATTATGTTTGAGCATTTCCCCATGTAAAATTCGTCAGAATATAAATATGATCAAATTTTTAAAGTCTGGCGGACGTCAATGCTGGACATTTCGATATCATGTCGAAAAATTGTATTGTAAGTGAAATCTACAGACACACATTGACAAAAAGACAAGTGTATCAGATTGTTTTTTGTTAAACTGACAAAAATATATATATTTCTGATGATTTTTATATGGGGAAATGCTCAAACTTAATATTTTGTAGAATCAAGTTTCTATATAATAAGGCAAATTATGATACAATATTTTGAAAAGCCTGAAAAAAAAGGCTATGAATTATGAAGTGATTAAAAACCCCTAGCTAAAACTATTGAATCTAAAGTAGTTGGCGGTTCATTCCGCTGTGGTGACTCCGTATGATTCAGGGACTAAACAAAATGAATGAATGAAAAAAAAAAAAACTGATTTGTTTTTCAATTACATAGTGTTTTTGCTTGCAACATCTTGCCTAAATATCAGGTGTGAATCACTCTTACAAATGCAGAAACTGCTAGCTTTATACTGCAATGCTTAAATCTCTTTGTATTCATTTCTGGATTTGATTCAGATGTATAATTTTACCAACTTTGCCATGACACTAAATGAGCTAGAGCCTGGCATGACTGGAGTCCTAGCGCCAACAGACTGTCGCCTGCGGCCGGATATTAGAGCGATGGAGAATGGTGATATAGGTATGGACTGTCTCTCTTTTGGCCTGTTCTCTTCCCATCTGTCCATTAAGCCATCTTGGATGATGCTCTGTTTATTTTAGCCCTAAATTTAGAAGCTCTTCTTAAATTCCAGATTCTGCAAGTCGAGAGAAAGAGAGACTGGAAGAGAAACAGAGAGCGGCTAGAAGAGAGCGTGCTAAAGATGAAGAAGACTGGTCTACAAGGTTAGTGTTATGTTAAGAACATAAGAGCAAACTGTTTATCTACATATATTTGTGCATTTTGGGATATCGTAGGATTAAAATGGATTAGATTAGTTCATTAGGTATGAGTTAGAGTAAAATCTTCATATTTGTTTTATTATATAATAGGGTTGCACGATACTGGAATTCAGTACCAATAAATGTAATAAATACATTTTTAAAAAGTTCAATTCCCGCTAACATTTGAACGAGTTCTTAAACAGCACTGATTTGCCAGTCCGTTCTTGGAATTGAGAAACAGCCATTGCCTCTATGCATCATCTTCTTCATTGAATGAAAGTGAAACTGGGATCACTTCAACTGTTTTGTGTTTGAGCACCTCCAAGTGGTGTTTACTGGAACTCCGTGCACGTAAACAAAAGTGCCAATCAGATTGAAGACCAAAATAGCGAGCATGAGGCGTTTCTTTAAAAGTGACGCTTTTACGCCTGGCATTTTGCACGTTGGTGAGCATGATCACATTGGTGCCCTTTATTTAGTCACGAGGTGTTAAATGTCGACGAAAAATACGAGCATAAAAGTGTCCTCAGTGTGAACGGGCCTTTACTCTCAAAATACTCACCGAAAAGAATTGGATGAGTTGGGTTTTATATTCTTAACTTTTTGGCCTCCTGTTTTCAGATGGTTCCAGCAAGGCAATAATCCGTACACCGGAACCGCAGACTGGATCTACAAAAGTGGTTATTTCGACAGGCGATACTCAGAACTTCCAGACATCTACTGATTGAGCTGAGAAGACTGAAAGAGGCTTGAGATTTCATTCTTTCACTAAATCCATATCATCTCCTCTCCTTAAGCTCTTATTTTTCTTTTTGTTTGTCTTTGTTGTAATGTGAGATTCATATGAACAGTTTTTCGGACAAAGCCTCTCCACCACTTTTACTCTTCACTCGAATCTGGAAATTCAGTGCGAATGGATTTTATTTATTTTGAGAGGTAGGGAATGCCTTATTTACTTTCTTTTTTTGGAATGGATGTTAGATTTTGAGTTAAACATTCTGCGCAGACCTCAATACGTGTAGAAATTGCTAGTTTGTTTGTATGTGCTAACCTACCTTTCCATGCGTCTCGTTAGTTACACTCAGGTGTTCATTTATGGGTACAAGTGGTTAGTGATGATGGCACCACTGCAGTGCCATCTATGAAGCTCTATTTTTGTGTGATTATTGAATCGTGCAGCTGCTCGGAACCGATTAGGAAAGCATTTTTGTGTTTTTGTTCAGACTATAGGTGCAGTCACAGTGTAAGTTCAGCAAAATTTCTCAAGCCAAAACAGTCTGTTAGTCAGCAGTAGTGCTGCAAAGATTGAAGCACAGATTACACAGAAGTTGCTCTGTTGATCAGTGCAGGGAATTCATGAGGTATGTTTACATGACATTTTCAACTAAAATTGGGAGTGTATGTATTGGAAATTTTGCCATTATCATCTCTTTTTAAATTCTGAAAATGACTATATGACTGAAAATTTTAACTGAAATTAATTGAAGTCTTTACATGGATTTCGTTTACAAACATTTTAGTTTATAGTTGATTATAAAATGGTAATTTATAGTATCTCATAGTTATTAAGTTTGTACTGTAAATATAATCAACTATTAAAGGCAGGACATCGTTTTCTATTGAAAGGGCACATTGCTTTTCTTTGTGAGATTAAAATAATTGAAGGAAATAACTATTTATGGTTACTTGTTGAATATTTCAAATACCTGAAATCAAAAGCACACATTGCTTGAAATGGGCTATATGCACAGTTAGTGTTTTTCAGCCAATTATGAACTTCTGGCGAAAGCTTTATGTGATTATTTTCAATTTCATAAGGTTCTTTTAGAACATCGACGTTGTAATGTAATTCAAATATATTCAGTTAAATAGACTTAAGCATCCATTTGGTTAAAGCGTAAAGAGACGAAAGACCGTTTAAACGCAGGCGCCGTCATTAGCGGCTGGCTAGCGCAGAAATTCCATTGAAAATACTGGGGTAAAATTAATTTCCATATTTTAAGACATGGTGTGGAAAAATATAATTTAATGCAGTGCTTCTTGATTGGTTTGATAGCCACTTTATATTGCATCTCAGCCAGGCAGTGAAGATCGCAGTTTTTTTTTTAAAAGAAAATAGATCTTAAATGCAGCAATTTTTGTATGGAATGACAATTAACCAGAAGCCCTGAGGATGGACTGAATTTAAAAGTTTGTGTGCATATACCTCATTAAGACATCTTGTGAAAAATTACAGTTTTATTCTAAAAAGCAAGATATAAAATAACAAATTTTTGTAAACAAAAGTGGAATATAACCAGCAAACAAAATGACATTTTAAATAATCAATAAACATTTTAAAATGTGTAAAGTAGAAAACAACTTGCATCTCCTATAATTGAATATTATTTAAATAATGTGATGCGAAAGTAGAAAATAATAGCTAGCATCTCCTGTAAACAAATGTTTTATTTATGTGCGTGTGCTGTTCATTTAATAAAAAGCTTCTACTAGTACTTGCCTACTACTGATTATCTGTCAGGCTTCTGAAAATTCATTCTTCATCCACTCGAAACGGATTTGCTAAAGTGTAAGTGCAGATGTTAAAGTCAAAATGAAATCAAAAATGTAATCGTTAGTTTGCTGTGAGTAAAAAAATGGGAGGAGCTCAAAAATAAAACCGCGCCCCCTACTCAATATTCAGTTGGAAAAACGTCAACATACTGAAAAGTCTGCCACAACATCCGGTTCATGCCGACTTTAGGATATACTTTTACTGCAAATTGTTGCTATTTAGACCAAATACAGAAGAATCTGGCTAAGGATAAAGGATATGAATTACATGTAGAGTTTAAGTTTGGTGCTTTAGATTTGCTCTGCAGTCACTGACATGAATGGAAAATAAAAGAAAGAAAACTAATTACTGACATGATTAACTAAATGAACAATAAGACGAACTAAAAAACAAAACAAAAAGTAACCTACTCAGGGAAATTAAGTCAGTATTGGGTTCTGAATTTCAGTTTCGATTTCTTTCTGATTGATCATCCAGCCCTATAAATGGTCATGTCGTGTTCAGTCTGTAGGCATGTGG